>NW_019268539.1:3848378-3908120 GCF_002738365.1 Cucurbita moschata
GGGGGGGGGGGGGGGGGGGGGGGTGTTCTCAAGTTGCTGGGTTATGCCATCCTCAGATAATAATAATACTAAACAAGCCATGCCTATGCCAAATAATGCACCAGATTGACCAACATCTAACTTTATTTTTTCCCCTTTTGATTTGAAGTTCTAACACCATATAACTCGGATCTGTTCAGTATTTTTCCGTTGGGTCGTTTACTTGTTCATAGAAATAATTCTTTTGAAGGGACTGACCTTGCATATTTGATGAAGAAACCGGGAAAACAATTGAATGAGCTCCTCTCAAAGGTATAAAAGGGAAAACAATTAATCAATGAGAAACCGATTCCAGGCAATTTCCCATCAAGGATTATTAAGCTGAATAGGCCAATTTCTTGAAGAGCAACTGGCTTAGCATTATCTAATGGCTAGCTAGGGTTGGGAGAGAGAGCTTATAATGTCTGTTTATAGCATTGGCCAAAATATTTTTCTTATTGAAACTGTGTTTTTCTCTTTGGTACTTCTGAATGATGTCAACCATATACTAGCTCAGTTAGTTCTTGATATCTGCATTTATTCTACGGCCTTGAATAGGATTTATCCAGTAGTTTGACATTGGTGTTTCTTTTAAGGAGACAATATCTGCTTTTGTTGTTCACTTATCTTGCTTGTGCATTGGATATAGGGAATTAGGCTTGCCAATCAGATCTTCTGAAGTTGGTAGTGAACGGAAGAAGAAACGGAAAGGAGAGCGGTCGAAGAGAAAACATTTTGAAGCTGATGGTAATAGTTGTAGTGGTGCCACTTCAGGAGTTGAGATCCAGCAAGATGAATTGAAGATGGATAACACAGTCAAGACTGTGTGCGGAGAGAAACAGGAGAACATGTGAGGATCAGCTTCAGATATTTATAGTTTTGCTGGATTCCATTCATTTAAGTTATTCTAGCATATTTTGTATTTTAGCAGCCTGCTGACTATTCTATTTCTTTTTTCTTGATTTTGCCATTATCCAAATCTGAAGGACTGATGTGGGCCATGAAGATAGTGAGAGACCAAAAAAGAAAAAGAAGAAAGGGTCAGAGCAAGCGAAAATCATCGAAAATGATGGTACATGCGATCTCAAGCCTGACAAGATGGACCAAGATGTGCAACCCACTTTTGATCAGTAAGTGTGCAGTCTCTTAATTCTTAAGTTGGTACCTGAGTTTGTGAGTGATCAGTAAGTGATTATTTGCAGTTTGTGAATGCTGCATTTCTGTCACTTTTCTGCTTGAAACAGGACAGAAAGATAGTGCAGTAACACTAATGCAGCTCGGCCTCGATGTTAATTTTTTTTATTTTTATGAGATATCCCTTTAAGTTCAATGTTTTCGACTGCAATTTTTCAGGACTGAAAATCATTCTACGACGAAGAAAGTAACCAAGAAGAAAAGGACCAAAGCACTAGAAAATGGGGATTCTTTGAAGTCAGAAACTGAGGATAAGGAAAGTAATGGTGTCTCGAAGTCATCTCAAGCTAGAACCTTACCGAGTGGCTTGGTTATTGAAGAACTAGAAGCTGGGAAACCAAATGGAAAAGTTGCTTCTTCCAAGAGAAAGGCAAGATCCATTTGACTTGCACATACACATTTTGATTGCTACCTTCTTTACTACTGATGCAAAGTTAGAATGTCCTTCATATCCTTGACTTCTGTTTGGTTTCAGATTAGTGTACTTTATGTTGGCAAGTTAAAGCAAAGTGATGAAATAGTCGACTCAACCGACGACAAGTCTCCTTATAAATTTCGCTTGGGTAAGATCACTTTTATAACAATGTGTCAATGATCCGTCTCCCCCTTTCTAATGAAATTATCTTCTATATATTTGCTTTCTCCAGGAGTTGGCCAAGTTATAGAGGGATGGGATGCTGGTCTTGATGGTACAAATTTCAAAATGAATGCTTGTGCTTTTCTTTTCTGTTTTTAATAGCTCAGTTTGATGAACATATCTTCTGCACATAAACCATTAGGTATGCGAGTCGGTGAGAAACGAAGACTTACCATTCCGCCTTCAATGGGGTATGAGAGGAGAAGTGAATACTTGTTCCCCCTCTGCACTGAGTTTTCCTGCATCACTATTCACTGAAGGTGTTTGTGTTTTATTGCTGCAGATATGGGAGCGAAGGAAATGGGGGAAATATACCAGCTGATTCGTGGCTCGTGTATGATGTCGTATTGATTAAGGTTCATTAGTTTATACACTGAAAATACGGGCATGTTTCTTGGTACCAAAGCTATGGTTAATGGTAGCGAAGTATGGATGAGATTTGAGCTTTGGTTTGCCGTTGCAGAAATTATGGTATACATAGCCCAGAGAGGGGGCCTATTGTCCCTTGAATAGGGAAATAATAGGTTTCTTTTTTTTGTTTCCCTTTTCCAAACGTTACTTCACCTCTGATGAGAAGTGGAGATTCAAACTTTCAAATAGGAAGAAAGATTATTAGTTTCTTCAAGAGATTTTTAGTTGAGATCATGTTAAGAATTTGATTTAATTTGATAGTAATTTTTTAAAAAATAGAAAAATATCAATTTACATGTGTATGAATTTCGAGATTCAATTGTAGGTCACTTACCCAATATTTTAAATATTCGACATTTTTAAAAAAAAAAATTATGTCGTGTACAAGTTGAATGTGTTTCGGTGGGATTTCACATCAATTGGAAAGAAGAATGAGTGTGGACGAAGACATTGGATCCTGAAGGGGAGTGGATTGTTTCAAATTGATTAGAAAGGTGATGTCTGGATCCCGAAGGGGAGTGGATTATTTCAAATTGATTAGAAAGGTGATGTCTTGGATCCCGAAGGGGAGTGGATTGTTTCAAATTGATTAGAAAGGTGATGTCTTGGATCCCGAAGGGGAGTGGATTGTTTCAAATTGATTAGAAAGGTGATGTCTAGGATCCCGAAGGGGAGTGGATTGTTTCAAATTGATTAGAAAGGTGAGTGGGGAACGAGTGGATTGTTTCAAATTGATTAGAAAGGTGAGTGGAGAACGAGTGGATTGTTTCAAATTGATTAGAAAGGTGAGTGGTGAACGAGTGCCAGCAAATGATGCGAGTTGAGAAACAAATGATGGGAGTTGAGAAACAAATGATGGAAAAGGAGAAGTAATTCGGTAATTCAATTAAGGTCTTCCTCATTGCTCCTTTTGTGTTAGCAAAACAAGGAAATCCTAACATTAATGATGCTAAGTTGGACAATGAATGTAGAGAGACCTATCATAAACTCTTCAGCCTTCTTCTCCAGATCATCTTCAAGCCCTTCTCAATCTTCACCATAAACACAAATTTCATAAGTCGTTCTTGGCTGCTTCTTCTATTTCTTCTTCTTCTTCACTTGGTACTACTTCAAATTCTCGCCCAAGAGGATGAAAATGATGACGTTAGATGCAAGAAACACCGATGCACGACTCCATTTCACTACCCAAACGACTTAGAAGAAGAACGAAAGCATAGTTTGACACATATATTGGTTCGAAATGAAGAAGAAAAAAATGTCAAGCCTTATGTCTTCGATGAGTAGGTCAAAAATTCGAATCTCAAACTTTATCTTATAATATGTAAATAAAAGCAATACTCTTCGTCGATTGGATAGATCTATATACTTCGACAGGTGAGACAAAGTGTAGTGTAATCTTGCCGACACATCTATTTTGAGTAAAGAGGCTACGAGTTCGAATCCTATCACATTATGTGATATTATTAAAGCCACAATGAATTGCATGTAAAAATCAACCCACTTAGAACATTTCTAAAATAGATCAATTCAAATTTAAGGCTTTTAAATTAATCCAATTTTTTTAGAAGGTTTCTAATTTTTAAAATTTTTCCAAAACAAGATTTTTCTTATTTTTATCATGCACCTCATTTAAAAAGTTATATTAATTAGTTTTTTCGTATATATTTAAAAAAAATTAATTTTGTTTAAAAAATATATTTTTTTTAAAGTTATTCCAAACACGCGTGAACTTTGCTCGTACAATAGTCTTAATTTTTATCTGAAATACTAAAATTATTTTTATTATCATGGTAGTTTTAAAATATTTATGAAAGATTAGAAAAGATATTCCACCAAGAGATTTTCTCACTGTTCGTTCTCGTGATACAATCAAACCAATGCCTTTAGCCACTGAATCATACCTCCAACTTATTGATAGCACGAAGGGCTATCTAGTCCGATCAAATGAGTAAGCCCCTAGCACACTAGCCTTAGAGCACATTCTCTTCCGTGAGGCAATTGATTCTTCGAACATTTATGTCGTTATTGTTTAATGAGTTAGATAATTTGATATGTTTGAACCATATGGCTGAATATTTAGATATATAAGAAACTTTCCATGTGAAACTATAATAGTCCAAGTCCACCACTAGCAGATATTACCCTCTTCGAGCTTCTCCTCAAAATTTTTAAATCATTTATGCTAGAAAGAGGTTTTCACACAGTTATAAACAATGTTTTGTTCTCCTTCCCAATCGGTGTGGGATCTCACAATCCATCCTCCTTAGAGAACCAGCGTTCTCGTTAACACTTGTTCCCTTCTCCAATCGACGTGGGATCTCACAATCCACCCTCAAATCGACGTGGGATCTCGAACATTTGAATCAATTAGTAGCTAGAATGGTCGATGCAAAAGAGTTGTAATTGAAATCTCAAATGCCCAAAAGGGAAAATAATTACAAGTCGCATTTCAAAAGCAACAGTTCCAACTTCTGATTCGGACCAAAATAGACCGATAAGTCATCACACTTTCACACCCAAATATATTGATCATACACTTCTATCTCAAAGGCTTACCCCCAAAATAAAGGGAAAAAAAGGGCTCAAACAAGGTTGATCCCACAAAAGAGCTTACACTCTCAAATCTGAGAGCACGGCGGCCGGAATCCTACTCCGGGCAAATACCTCGAAACGAACTCTCGAGCCAGAGATTGAAGCTCACCATCTTCCTCCATCTCATCTTCAAGATCAATTGGGTTCAGAAAGCTACTCGTCGTTTCATTACAACCTAGCTGTGTTTGGAGCGGGTCGAGGAGCATTCGAACATTAGGCAGCAGACCCATATCGGAGCCCGGGGTGGTTTCCGGGAGCGGATTGTGGCGAGCAGTCGAGGACGGGCTGTGTAGCGGTGGCGGTAGTAGCCGCTGCAATGTGGAAAGTTTGGCCTGAATGTATGCTAGCTCTGCCTGCAGGCTCACTACCTGTGATGAACATTGGTATGAATTAGGGTTAGGTTTGTACACGACATTATCGAAGTCGAAATACCAATACGGAGATGTTCTATGTATTTATGACCTAATTTCAACACGATTCAACTGTTTAGGTCTACGTTCTTGATCAAGAAATTTCCGAATCTCTCAATGTATACGTATTGAATTCAAAGTAGTAATAATAATAACGACAAATAAATAAAGTTTCTGAGTAAGAACGAGAGGGAGAAAGCCATAAATTTGAAACTTTAACGAATGATTCTTTTCGAACTTATCTCAAAATGCAAAGTTTCTGAGTAAGGACAATTACATAGACACGTATGTACGTATAAACGTATCTATGTACATAGGTAGATATAAGTGTGACGGAGATTGGTTGATGGACAATAATAGACCACAATAATAGACCATAATAATAGACCATAATAATAGACCATATAATGACCATTAAACTTTGATATTCTTGGCAAATATAAAGGAAAACAAGCAAGCAAAAATTAATCAAACAAACTCTTTCAATTAATAAACTTTTTTTTTTATTTGCAAAAATTCATGATCCAACTTCAAATTCAAAACATAAAAAACAAACCCTATATTCTTTCAAATTTATGTCGTCCCTAAATTTTTAAAAATATCCCATATGTTCCTAATGGACTCTTAAATTATTAAACTTTAAATTCTATCCAATTAAATGTTAGAAAAAAGTAATTTAAATTTTGAATTTTATATTTCAACATTATTCTTTAAAAATACCAAGAGACTAAATTAATTAATAAAAAGTTTTTTTTTTTTTTGTTGGAAAAATACAAATGAAATTGAATTAAAAAAAAAAAAAAGGTTAATATTTAAAATAGAAGGGTCATAAATAAAGGGATAAATATGAAAAAAGTCAAATCTGGAAAGTTATTTATTTATTTCTGGAGCAGCTAAAATTGTTTGCTTAGTAACTTGGGCAAGCAACACCAAATATATAAGCCAGCCGCCACCGCTCTCTTCTCTCTCTCTCTCTCTCTCAACAAGAAATTATTTGAATTAGTTTGACAAAAATTCATTGGAAAATGGGACACTTCAATTTCACCCCAAAAAATGAAAACCCTAATAATTTGTTTCCTACAGATTCAACAACCAAATTCCCAATCCAAAAATAAATACAATAAATAAGTTTCCTGTTTATGCATCCAGGCACTTGAATCTTACACACCCACCAAAAAGAATACCCTAAAATCGATTCGAACAACTGACCTGTTGCTGAAGGGAGAAGATATGGGCAACACAGCCGTACACAGGATCTCGAACCCTAGCCAGAGCTTCATAACAAAGGGTACCACACGCGTCCACCCGCTTGTTTGCCGGGATGCGGTGGAGGAGTTTGGAGGCATTGCTAGCTCCAAACACCTTGTGCACCGCCGCGAAGTCGGCGGCGCCTTGTTCCGAGTCGAAATAGGGTGCAAATATGCACCCTTTCACACACTTTCTCCTCAACAACTTGCACGCGCCGCAGGGTCCTCCGCCGTGGACGCCGGCGCTACTCATCACGGTGTTCTGGAGGTGGGATTTGCTTGATGTTGGCACTTGTCGTGTTTTTTGGTTGTCTAGATTCTAAGTTCGATGAATTTGATCGTTTTATTTTGCAAAGATGGGTTTTGTGTGTGACTTTGGTTTGAATCTTAAAGAGGAGGCCAAGTTGAGAGGCAGCTGCTTGCGTGAAGCAAACATATAAACACCCAGTGGTGACAGAACCAAACTTCTTAACCCCTCTCAATGCCTGCCACGTGGATACACACATCTAATCCTAATTTTATATTTCCCCTCTCTTTTCTTTCTTTCCTCTTTGTCTTTTCCATTTCACCTCCAAATTCCACCTTCAAATTCCAATATGAAACCCAGATATTTCCGAATTTGGATTTGGAAGAACCCCAATACAACCCCACAGAGAGGGAAAGCAAAGATGTATGTATAAACAATTTTGTTGTGTGTAGGGTACATGTATGTTGGTCACAGTGGCCTCATATTTCACATAAAACCAAATTTGGTTGCTATTCATGGATCACACACAGATAGCTATATATGAGCCCTAAATTTCTCTTTATCCATCACCACCTTTCTCAACAAATACTTACCCTATCTTAGCTCACATCATTATGAAACTACTCAAATTAAATCAAATCAAATCAAATTCGTTATTCAACCGAGGATGGTTGGGTCTGTAATTTGTATTTAGTGAGCTCGTTGAGTGTATTTAATAACAACTCGTAATTAAGCATCATCCTTTGAGTAGGGATATGTACGACTATCGAGGGCACTTGACGCGTGTAGTAGGCGAACATTTTGTGCAGTTTGGAGGGCACAGGCAGCTACCAACTCCCGATCACATCTTGAACCCCTTGAATCAATTCTTCCCCAAAAATGTGATTTTTATTCGATATTGACGCATTTTATTATTAAGAAATGCGATCATCGTAATTCTCAAGTACGTTTACCAAAAATTAGTTAATTAATTAATTGTGTTATTTAATTGAAATTGAAATTTTAAAATTTCATTATTTATGATTTATGTATGATAATATAATAATAGTAATTATTTTAATTTTACTTATTGTCCACACGAGACATTTTATTACCTGACAATTTGATAATGGCGCGTGGTTGTCAACGCAAATCAGCAGTGAAAAGGACATAAAAGTCAAAATCACCAGCAGTTACACCAAAATCCACGCCTGCTGTACGTTTTCATTGTCATTTCGGGACACGTGGCACCCGGTCGAGGCCCTGTTCTTGTTTGCAGCGTACAACGTTGGTGCAACCTTAATTACCCTCCTCCAAACCAAAATAATAATTTGACTTCTTTTATTAAACTCTGAATTAAATATTTTAACTAAGATTTTGTAAGACATTCAAATTTCAAATCAAAATGTCTTTTCATCCTTTCTACCTTTTTTTCTACATTTTTAAAATTCTTACTTTTAATAATAATAATTATTATTATTATTATTAATCTACATAAATTAAACCTAATATTTACTTGAGATGAACCATTGACTTAGTTATGTATTTTTTTTTAAAAATGGTTAAAAAAATAATTATTAGACTAAATTTGGTAAGTTGTTTTTTAAGACAAATTACGTTATTAATTCAGAAATTTTAAGTGCACAATAACTTAATCTATCAAAGATCGTTGAATCCGTTTTCGAATCAAATCCCGTTCCAAATTTACAAAGAATATAGTTGTAAGGGATACATTTTATAAAATTAAAAAAAAAACAGTAATATAAAAATAAAAAATAAAAAGTTAAAAATATAATATTTATTTTAATACTTCCATCTACACAAAATCCATATTTTAATGCATGAAATTACCTGGACTAATTAGCAAAATGACATATTAAAAAGCAAATAATAAGTTATTTCTACCAAAGGGAGTACTAAAGTAAATTAAAAAAATGTAGGGGGTTAGATTAAATTAATTATTATTTAGGGTGCAAATCTTTCTCATTGACCCCTGGGGTTTTCATAATCACAATAAAAGATAATTAATCATAATTAAACTCAATTAATTAAAAAAAAAACATGTTCCTTTTCGAAGCATTTATTTGACTTTGTTAGTCTATTGGAAGGTGGATTTGCCGTTTGTTTAGGCGACATAATGCAATTTAATACGAATTTCTTAAACCCTTCAATTTGGGAAAACAATCATAACCCTAAATATTTTAATTTTTTACATGCCTTTTTGGGACCAAAGTTCAGGAATTCTAGGTTTTGGTCACACGGTTTGGGAGCTCGTGGGACAAACTTCATCTTTTTTATCTCAAAATGTGTGTTCATAGTGTTTGTATCATTTTTTTAAGAAAAATTTCCTTCACTTTGATTGAAAATTGTAATAATTTAGTCTTTGTAGTTTAAAATTTGAAACCGATCGAGTCTCTATCACGAAAATGTTGTTAAGATGTAATAGGGTTTTAAAGAAACACTAATTATTCCAAATTATTGAGAATGATCATGTTCATCTTATAGTCATATCGCATCTTGAATCTAGTGTAACAATAAATTACGACGGAATTTTGTTTTTTTGTATAATCGTTTGAATTAACTCAATTATATATCTTATCTTGAAGAGGTCTTTCTTCCACTAATGGGTTTTTTTCGGAATTAGAATAGAAGAGTCAAAGTCGAATAGAGGATCTATAGCTCTCATTCGAACTTTTAACGTGTTTGATGAAACTCATGACTCATTTACTAAGGAACGCTCCCTTACCATGTATTTTTTTTACATCTCGTAGCTTCAAAAGCATGAAGAGAAAAAAAAAAAGCAGCTAGGACAGCTTTTTGAATCCTTAATATTGTGATCTCAACCAACTTTTGGCTGTGTTGGCTGTCATTGATGGTGGGCACGTTAGTCTGAATTCATGACTATGACTTCAACCCATTCAAGCAAAGTCGATAACATACAAATTATCATTCAAAAGGTCAATGGTTCGTTCGGAACCCGGAGATGAATTTAAAAACCATGGCATAAAGTAGTTTTAGTGGGTCTACCCTTAATAATAGCAAGTTGTTTGAGTATTAATATTGACAATAAATTGATGTTCATAAAGGTAGTTATATAAGACACTTCTATAATCGGCCTCTCTAATAAAATCGTGGTTGGGGAAACGCTTTAATTTCAATAAAATCTCGTCATATAAAAAGAAACTAACTTTATTAATAGCCGTTATAAATTTTAAACTTTATGAGTCTTCACGTTTTTGTTACACATATCTTTTGTAGACTTCTTACACTTCATCGTTAAATAATGATTTTGTTAGCTTAGGTAAATATGAGGTCATGCAAACTCGAGCAATACTTCGTCGTATAAAATAGAATTTTCTCATTCATAAAGTTCTAACTTATTAATTATTATTTGTCTAAATATATTAACCAAAATAATTAAGATAATAATTAAATGAAAATTAAAAAATTTAGAAATTTATTAAATATTATCGAAAGTATACAAAAAAAAAATAGAAAAAGTAAAAATTTTGTTGAATTTATAAATGGAGGGAAAGTGGAGAGAGAATGAAAGAAGGTACTACTGTGAGGATGTAAGCAAAATCAAATCAAAGAAAGGAGAGTAAAGGAAAGCATAAGATTGCGACACGTGTCAGATATCTGGTGGGATTAAATCGAACGTGTCTGTCACTGCTTCCTCTTCACACCGCACGGATTGGACAAAAGCCGGACAGCGCGGTGATGCGCCGTTACGAACTGTTCACATTTCTCTCTCTTTTTTTTTCCAATCTCTTTTTCATATAGTATTAATCATACGACTAATTTATTTTTTTATTTTTTATTTTTAACTATATGATTGGAATATGGTTTTGATTTACCCCCATATAGTTTTAACTATATTTCTTTCTTTCTTTTTTTTTTACCATAGGAATGCTTTAGAAAGATTTGACCTTTTGATTTGGTAGGACTAAACGTGATATTACATTGCATAATGCTATAAAAGGAAAAGATCTGCCTGATATAATGATAGAGATAAATATCAAAGATACACGTCGGTACTAACATAACATAACAGGAAAGTATCTTGATGCATATGACATAAAAAAAAAATGAATGAGTTCTTCACGGTTTAAAATCACAGCATAAAATCAAAATCATTTGTTTCTTCCTTTCATCCATGTCAGAGCATACATATGTGTCATGTATACAAAGTAATCATTATGGTTTTCATCTTGCTTCATCGTGTAATCTATAACACGACGAAACATAGCTTTTTTCATTTTGTTCAAATCACGGCATAATAGGATATCACATACATACATAACATGGAATCATACGTCATCACATAGCATACATAAACATACATCATGGCGCATGGAGAGGCTAAAGGACATGAATTGTTAACCCTGGTAATAGATATAGAGATTAATTTGGTAACGCTGCTCATAAATAAAAATTAATAAAGTAAGTAGAGAGATTGGTTTATGATAATTAAAAAAAAATAATAATAATTAATTATGAAGAAAGAAAGACGTTACCTGGTATAAATCCAGTTTAAACCATTGTGGATGTGAGGTCATCAAATTACCCGGGCGTTACATTCGTGGTCACCGACTCAAACGAGTCGTCCGCAAATTGGTGCAGCTTGTTTTTGTGGTCCCCACTTTGAACGCCGAACTTCTTATATTTGACCTTCCTCGGTAATTAAATATATGTATGTAAGCTTGTGGAAGTTTTATTAATTTTCGTTCCAAACAATTTCTTTATTCAAAAAAGAAATATTGTAATTTATATTATATTTAATTTTTCATTTCTTTCATTAATACATAAATTAATAATTGAATACCAACTCTAATGTTGTTATTTTATTTTCATTAAAAATAGATGAGAATACTTTTTTTCTTTTTTCTTTTTTTAACTATTTTTCAATAAAAACTAATCAAACAATAAAATTTTAAATTAAAAACATTTTATAGTCGTAGATTTATTTTATAAAATTTATGATAAAAATTGATAGAGTAAAAATAGATTATATATAATAATTAATTATAATTATATTTAATTCTAAATTATTTGTCCTTAAACAATTTAAAAATATAAAATATTGAATATATTACATGAGTAGCTCGTAACATTTTGTGTTACATTGAAACATAAAAATGTGGACTCGAAGTATCTAACCCAACATATTGTGTATGGATTGGATAAGGTTCAACCCATAAATACTCACTCAAAATCAAAATTAAAAGAAAAAAAAGGAAAAAGGAGAGAGAAATGTCCCAAATTTTCGGCATAGGCCTTATCGCATCTTTGCTTCACGCAAGCTGCTAATTCTTCCACCTCTTTAACTCTCAGCCCATTCCCCTCTCCCTACAATTTCCCACCAAACCCTAAGTAACCCTCTTCTCCTTTTTCTTTCATTCGCCCATCTCCTTCTAAAATCTTTATTTACTATCCCCTATAATATAATGAGTGCCAACCCTAGTACTAGCGGCGGCGGCGGCGGAGGAGGAGGAGGAGGAGGAGGAGGAGGCCCATGTGGGGCGTGCAAGTTTTTGAGAAGAAAGTGTATTCCTGGTTGCATATTTGCGCCGTACTTCGACTCGGAGCAAGGCGCTGGGCACTTCGCCGCGGTGCACAAGGTGTTTGGAGCCAGCAATGTGTCCAAGCTCCTCCTTCATATCCCGGTTCACAAGCGCCTCGATGCTGTCGTCACCATTTGCTACGAGTCTCAAGCCCGCCTTCGAGACCCTGTCTATGGCTGCGTCGCCCACATCTTCGCTCTCCAACGACAGGTCAACTCAACTCAACTATTTTCCTTTTTTTTTATTTATTTATTATTATTCAAATAAATACTTCTCCTTTTCCAATTTCAATTATTTCTTCAAATGGGATCTAATTACGGTTCTTATGCCCTTAATTTTTTTTTCTTGTTTTAGATTATGATTTTCGCAGTTATTAAGGAATTGGGCGGTCTACTGCCTTAAAGTTAAGCTTTTTATTAGAGGGACAAGATTTATTTCTTATGTTTCCCCAATTTTCAGCTTCTTGTCAGTGTTTCTAACCCAAAACATATTTTTCTTTTTATTAATCTTTGTATTTTGTTTCTTATAACGTTTTTTTTTTTTAAAAAAAATAAAGCTACTTTTTTTTTTAATACCTAATATGTATACTGCATATTAGCAATACCTACTACGTAAATATCTATGTACTATTAACAGTATGGTAGGTAAATTTGTTTTTTTTTTTCTTTGTAAATAGTACAAAAATGAAATTAAAAAAAATATATATAATTTTATATTTTCTAACTGCAAAAAGCTTACAAGTGTAAAGTAGTTCTGTAAGATTGAATTAGAAGCTTAAAATGTTTAACTTTGTAGGTGGTGAGTTTACAAGCCGAGCTGTCGTACCTTCAAGCTCATCTAGCAACGCTGGAGCTTCCGTCGCCGCCTCCGCCGCCAAATTTTGCGGTGCAACCACCGGTGTCCATCTCAGACCTGCCGTCGGCTTCCTCCCTACCGGTCACTTACGACTTGTCGTCCCTCTTTGACCCAATGGCTCAGCCTGCATGGGCCATGCAACAGCAGCGGCTCGACCATCGCCAGTTCTCCAGTGGTGGTGCTGGCGGTTCATCCACAACGGCGGGAGAGGGCGATCTTCAAGCCCTGGCCCGCGCACTCCTCCATAGACATGGCGGTCCGCCGTGCTCCGATGCCTCGTCGCCGCCATCGCTCTCTAAATGAAACCTTTTGTTTTTTTTTTTAAATTAATCCTTGCCTCCTTGATTCCTCTTTTGTCAAAAATTTTAGTGGAAAATTGATGGGTGCTTGAATTTGTTTTTTTTTTTTCTCTTCAAATATATTTGATTGGAGATTTTTTTAATGTTGATAAATAAAAATCACTAAAAATATTTAAATTAATTTAAAATCTATGTTTGAAAAAATCTTAAAAAATAGATTATCCACAAATTATATTTAAGCAGCTAATTGGATATGTTTGAAATATATTATTAGACAATAAAATATATTTGTAATCAAACATTTATAAATTCTATGTTTGTTTTTGCATTTTCAATAATATTATTATATTGATGTCAATATCTCAAATCTAAATTTAATTTTTTAAGTATCCTTTTTCTACAATTTTGAATTATTTGTAAAAACTAAAAAAAAATTATGAAATAGTCTTCCTGTTTCCCCTCTGTTGGGCCGAGCCCTTGCATGAACTCAGCTTGGGCTCCCTTTATCCCATTTTAACTGCTTGGGCCTTTCAATTCTGGACGGAACAAATTAGGTCTCATTTAGATATGGTATCGGTTCATTCATATATCTTTCTTTACTCGAGTGTAGTTAGGTTGAAATTGTCGAACGAACCCATTAACAGTTGGAGTGAATATTATGGAGTATGAGACGAAGCTTGTTGTTAGCAAAGAATCGGCCAGTTCATCAAACCCACAAGGATGGTGTTAATTAAATGCAAGAAAAAAATTGAAAGGATCTAACATCGAAGATTTCAAAAAGTTGAGACCTCACCTAATTAAACTAACTAAATGTTCCAACAATGTAATTAAAGTAATGGTTTAAGAAAACAAAATTAAATAAGGATAACTCATTCTAAACCCCAATCCCTATCCAACCACATGGCACCCCAGGCATTTAGTCGGCTGTGTATACTATAAAAAATAGTGTGTCTTAATGCTCTTCAACCCTTTCTATAATTATAATTCATACTATATGACTAAACTTTGATGAAAAGGGCATTAAAGTTAGTTCATGAATTGGATTAGGTCACAACTTAACCTAATTTTAAAGTTATTCCATCCAATTCGATTATCAAATATTAAAGTTAGGTTGAAAGGAAGCTGTTAAAAAGTTGTACACTATTTTGTTTAGTTTAAGATAATGGGTTTTGATTTGTTTAATGAAAAGCATCAAAACATCTTTGTCAATGTTTACAAGCTTCAGCTCTTCATTTGTCCTTCAATTTCATTTGTTTCACATTATTTCAATAATTTCTCGATAATTATTATTATTGTTATTAATTGATTAAAATTGTTGGTTGTGCCCCCCGGCGGAGCGGCAGCGGCTGTCAGTGCCAGCCACCCATGGCCGTACAACTTGCTGCTGCTGACGCCGCCGTCGCAGCCGCAGTTTTGTGTCTTCACGCCCACACCCACCTTCTTCAGCCTTGATTTAATATTGAGGTCATGCAATGGCTCCCATTATTATTTCGACTCTCCAAACACAACAAAGACAGTGCTTTCTTTGTTTATTAAACTAAAAGCCAACACATTGTAAAGGCATGTGTATGAATATAAAAACCATATGGTACCAATAATTTATAATAAGTCACAAATTTAAATTTAGATCCATTAATATAACTGATGTTTTATTTTGAAGCTTATAAATTTGATTAGGGGACAAAATCAAACCCAATTGGACCAGAATTCAAAGCAATCAGAAATTCAGAGAAGGCAACATCATCAATTCCCTTTGGGAGAGTATATCACTTGTCTGCTGAATTTAATGCCCTAACTAAATCCAATCCTCCAACTTGACCCTGTTGTTGAATCAAATACCTTTAGAAACGAATTTTGCGAAAACCCTATTCTCGTTTCTATACCATTTCAACGGTGTTGTAACCGTCCAACTCTATCGCTAATAGATATTATTTACTTTGACTAATTACATATCGCTGTCAGTCTCATAGTTTTAAAATGTGTCTGTTAGGGAGATGTTTCCACACCCTTGTAAGGAATGTTTTGTTTTCCTCTCCAATCAATGTGGGATCTCATAGGTGTCTAACAGGGTTTCATCTTTGACAATTGAAAAATGGGACGACCGACGAGGAACAGACGATGTGCAATACGATGAGTGGATGAACGCTTAGAACGCAAAGGCTAGATGTTGACAATCGATGATCATTTGCTGTGAAGGGTGTCGGTCTAGCGTCCTAGGGTGAGAAGTGAGTGTGAGCTAAGAGTGCGACTGTGAGAAGTAACAAGCAAGACCAATCAGCTAAGAAATTGTAAGAGGAGTCGAGTTGAGGAGGTGGACGAGTAGGGTTCTTTTTTTTTTTCAAGTCACATGTTTGGACTAAAAATAATAATATTATTAATAGCATATATAGACTAAAATTATTTTGACCTTTAATATATAATCACCAAACTGTTTCTTAAGTATTAAAATATTTAAGAAAAAAACTCAAAAAGTAAACATATGTAAGACAAATTACTCTGTTCATTAAATAATTAAAAAAAAAAAAACATTATAAACAAAATTTCATGGCCTCTTCTTTCCATTGGTTCAAACTTATTAGAGTTTGATCCAATTATTTAAAATATTGCATTTAAGTGAGATTTGAAGTTTTTATATTTTTCCTTGCTTTAAAATATTCATATTATTATTTAATGTGAATTTAAATAAATGTCATGTTGTTCTAACTCATAGCGTATTATAAATATTATAATTAACCAAATATAAACTCTGACTTTTTACTCATGGACAACATTCCCTAAGTCAAACGTTAATTAAACAAACTGTATTCAAAAGCTTAAATAAATAATATTGACTTTATAACGTAACCATGTTGCTCACTTTGCCTAGAATTGCTCGAAGACTATTTGTAACCGCCGAAATTCATTGGTAGTGGATATTGCTTACTCTTAATGTTGTTTAGGCAGAAATTTCCACATTCTTACGAAGAATATTTTGTTCTCCTTTCCGATCGAGAAAGAATAATTTAATATGAGTCTAAATTTTTGGACAATAATTGTTTTAGAATAGAGAAAGAGTGAGAATTAAGGTGGGATTGAAGGGTGTCATGTGCATGTTGTATGTCGGATGTTGGATGTTGGATGTTGTATGTTCCATGTTCCAAGAGAAAGAAGAGGGAGTGGGCCCGTGCACACCGCCCATGCGCACGCTGTTCTGCCAAAAACCAAACCCAAACCCAAAGCCCCATCATCCATCCATTCCCTTAGACCTAATCCCTTGCGCCCTCATACACTAAATTTATCATTATTATTATTATTATTCCACATCCCGTTGGATTCTGGTTTGATGCACACTAAATTGAGTTATGTTCAAATTGGTATCGTTGTTAAAAGAGTTATATAATGTTCGGGCGTGGATGCCTTTAGGCTCTTCTTCATTCACTTTCCCAAACCCTTGACCCCAAAACACTCCCAAAACTCCAAAATTTGGTCATCCATGGCTACCCGCAACACGATGAAGAAGAACATGGAAGATGGGATGATTTAGGTGCTTCAATTTTCCCATCTCCTTTTCCTCACCAAAATCATCACAAAACCCTGTTCAAGATTCAAATCGATTCAAATCCATTCAAATCAATTCAAATCAATTCAACCCAATTACCCAAAAGAAGAGAAGAAGAAGAAAAAAAAAAGAGAGATTTTTTTGATGGAGTTCGATATGGATAGAATTACACCCCACACTCGCCCTCTTCCACCTCCTTTCCTCTCCAAAGATCTTCATCTCCACCACCGCCAAAACTCCGATGACGACCAAAGCGGCGGAGCTAAAAGGGATAGGGAGGAGGAAAATCCCATCACCGCACCGGAGACTAAAGAATTATCCAATTCTTCTTCTCGACGCCCACGTGGCCGACCAGCTGGTTCCAAAAACAAGCCAAAGCCACCCATTATAATCACTAGAGACAGCGCCAACGCCCTCAGATCTCATCTCATCGAAATCTCCACCGCCTCTGACATCGTGGATACCCTCGCCGCCTTCGGGCGTAGGCGTCAGCGCGGCGTTTGTATCTTAAGCGCCACTGGAACCGTCGCCAACGTCACTCTCCGACAGCCAGCCTCCCCCGCCGCTGTCATCTCCTTACATGGCAGATTTGAAATTCTCTCCCTATCCGGCTCCTTCCTCCCGCCGCCGGCTCCCCCTGCCGCCTCCGGGCTGACCGTCTACTTAGCCGGTGGGCAGGGGCAGGTCGTCGGCGGGAATGTCATCGGCCCACTTCTGGCGTCCGGTCCGGTGATTATTATGGCAGCTTCATTTGGAAATGCTGCATATGAACGGCTACCCATTGACGAGGAAGACGAAGCTTCACCCGCGGCGGAGATGGCGGGAGAACAGGCAGCACCGCCGCCGCCGCAATTGTTGGGGGATCCGAATGGGGGATTGTTTCATGGTGTGAATTCTTCATGCCAATTAGCGGCGGAGGCGGCGTATTGGGGAGGAGGTCGGCCACCGTTTTGAAAACATAATCTTTTGGGGTTTGATGAAATTTCTCTTCTTTTTATTATCATCTCTAAATTAAGTTGTGTGAGATTTTAGTTTGTGTTTTAATTGGAACATAGAAAATGATGAAAAATTAAGGTAATTATTGTGGAATTAGAAGAAGGATGTCAAAAATCCTTCCTATTAATTATTATGCCTTAACTAAATTATGTTAATTTGTTAGTGGTTATGTTATTAGGGTTTGTTCTTAATTTTTTTCAAAGCCACCGGAGAAGATGGCGGAGGGCGGCGGCCGGAGAATGGGGAAATGGGGAAATGGGGAATGAGGTCAGAGTTTGTGGTATTTTTGTTCTGAAAACTGGGGATGGAGGAGAGAGAAAATTAGGGTTTGTAGAGAGAGAGAGAGAGAGAGAGAGATAGAGGAGCATTGGGCATCGGGTCACACGTGCAAAGGTGTGTGAAAACAGCTCCTTTTCGAGGCAACAAACCACACACCCTTCTTCATTCATTTTCAGTATGCGTTAAAATTCTCTTTTTCTCTCTCTATTTTCCCCCCATTTTTATTATTACTGTTGTTGTTGTTTTCTTTCTAAACCCCTTTTTTGTTTCTTTCTTTGCTTTGCTTTTGAGAAACCCTAGCCATTGCTGGTGGTGCTCTCCAAACTAAAAATTGAATTCCACATCAACCCCCAAAATTTCATACTTGATATATTTATTCCATGTTTTAAAATCTTCATCCACTCTTAAGAAGCATGCCGCATAGTCCTCACTCTTAAGACTCATAATCTCGAGTTTGGTAGGAAGGAGTATGAATATATACATATGTATGGTAGGGAGCAATAATGGAGATGGAAAAAAGGGTATTAAATAGACAAAAAAAAGGGCGAGGTGTAGTTGTATTTATTTGTCTACTTTTGTGTTGTTTTAGATTGCGATATGCCCTTTTATGATGCGGCATTTGTTTTGAAGTCGTAATCTAAAACAACTTCCCTTCCCATACAAGATTTGCATTAAAAAGAATATAATAATTATGACGATGGGCAGGCAGCCCTTACGCATTTCTATAAAATTGTTGAGATTCTAATAAAGTAGCTTTTGTATACATTATTCTATGCGTTTTGGACGCTAAGCTAACCCACATGGAACCCCGGGGTTTTCAGATTCCTTGTACAAATTCCTACAAACACTGGGATTAAAGTAAAGACGGGGGAATGGACGTTGTTCCGTTTCTTTTGCTTTGATCCGAGTATAGTCATTAAGATATATGTACTCATGTGAAGTTCAAATGTTATCAAATTTTAATATTGGGTTGAACTAAAACAAATCGAGAAAAAAAGTTGGTACTCGTGTAGAGCTTCTAGAATAGCTTCTACGTGTACTACAAGAACCGTGGGATAGTGTCTTCGTAGATTTTATCTCGACTTTGGTATAAAAGAGAATGATTGGGGTGAACCGACTCAGAAACAGAGAATCAGATGCAAATTTCTTAGGACCAGATCATTTTCTTTAAATGGGGGAAGAGTCGCTCCAACCCAAGGGCTCATTTTCTTTAACCCAAGGGCTCATTTTCTTTAACCCAAGGGCTCATTTTCTTTAACCCAAGGGCTCATTTTCTTTAACCCAAGGGCTCATTTTCTTTAACCCAAGGGCTCATTTTCTTTAACCCAAGGGCTCATTTTCTTTAACCCAAGGGCTCATTTTCTTTAACCCAAGGGCTCATTTTCTTTAACCCAAGGGCTCATTTTCTTTAACCCAAGGGCTCATTTTCTTTAACCCAAGGGCTCATTTTCTTTAACCCAAGGGCTCATTTTCTTTAACCCAAGGGCTCATTTTCTTTAACCCAAGGGCTCATTTTCTTTAACCCAAGGGCTCATTTTCTTTAACCCAAGGGCTCATTTTCTTTAACCCAAGGGCTCATTTTCTTTAACCCAAGGGCTCATTTTCTTTAAATGGGGGAAGAGTCGCTCCAACCCAAGGGCTCATGACCCAATATCCAGTCTATGTAGGACACCCACCGGGCCACATGGTATTGGGCTTCCTAATATCTACGGAGCATAGTTTAATTTCTGTTGGGCTCAGGCCCAGAAAGAATCTTTTCGTAAACGCCCCTTGCACTAATAAAACTCGTTCTCCAAAATTCCCCATCTACCATTTTCTATTCAAGTTCAAATAATACTAATCTTATCTGATTACAATTAATCAATTGATTAAGCACTAAATTTACAAGACTTTTACCTTCTTTTATGTTAAAATTTGTGGGTAAATTAGTACAAATTGAATCTATAGTTAAAGTTATTCACTCATTTAAAATAATAATTACAATTTGTCCACATATCCTAAAAAATTCGAAAATCTGAAAATTGAAATGAAAAAGAAAATTATAAAAAGTAAGAAGAGTTCATTTCTCCAAACCAAACCAGCAGCCGTGGGGACCACTACTACCACGCTGTCGCTCCCTCGCTCGCTCTCTCTACAAAGGTGTATTCAGAAAATACTAATAAATTCAAAAATAAATTATATCAAAGAAAGTACCAATTCAAAAAAGAAAAAAGTACAAAAATAAAATAAACGAAGAGACTGATGCTAGAGGAGAATTACGATTTAGGACAAGAGTAGAGAGGACAACATGGTGGTAGCAACGGCGGCGACAACGACAACGGCGGAAGCTTTCACGTGAACGGCGGAGCTTCCAGGAGTACTAGTTTGCGCCTCAGCGCTAGGTGCATTGGCCGTCGAACCTTCCGGCGCCTCGGAAGGAGGAGCAGGCGGGGACGCGGCTAACGGAGACGGAGCCTTCGCGCTAGGACTCGGACTTGGAGCCAGAGACGGCGTCAGGGTAGGAGAGCTCACAGGTTCGGGTGCTGGCGCGGGCGAAGGAGACTTTCCGAACAACTCCGAAGGTAGTAACAGACTATCGACGCTGAAAATAGCGAGAGGAGTCGCGTCGAGGACTGTATCGGCGATTCTCGAGGATCCAACTCCTGTATGGAGAGTAACCGCATCCCCGGCCGTAGTCGTCGTAATGTCGAACTTGCCGGCACCGCTAGTAGCCAGAGTGTCGATTGGATCCTTAGTCGTCTTCAAGGCGCCGATGGGAGAGTAAGCGGCCAGAGCATGGTATAGAAGAAGCGAAACAACTTCAGCATTCGTGAGTTTACTCAGATCTGGAACTCCATCTGCCTTGAACGCTTCGTCGTTTGGCGCAAATATGGTCAATCCTTTCTCAACCGCCGATTCGTAAGTCTTGATCACACCATTCGAAACAAGCAGCGACGCAAACGTCTTACATCCGGCTTTCTCGAGCAAAGCCGTGATGTTAACATCGGAAGCCGATGGAGCCGGAGCCGTCAAAATCCCCGGCGCGATGATCGGCGCACTGATCTCAATAACCGAAATGTTGTACGGAATTTGCTTAACCGACTTCGTGTAACTCGAATCGAGTTTAGATCCAGGCGCAGCGGAGCCGAATGCGACCTTACCGCCCTGGAGATCGGTAATGTTCACGAAACCTAGATTTCCAGGCGCGTGGCCAGTTGTCTGGTAGAGCGTGGTGGAGAGAGTGGTTCCGTTGGAGATCTTGTGGAGTTTCGCAGGATCGTAGTAGTCCAGGACAATGTGGAGACTGAGGAAGTTTT
Source organism: Cucurbita moschata (assembly GCF_002738365.1). Lineage (NCBI taxonomy): Eukaryota > Viridiplantae > Streptophyta > Magnoliopsida > Cucurbitales > Cucurbitaceae > Cucurbita > Cucurbita moschata. Next base: position 3,869,941 of record NW_019268539.1, read on the forward strand.
TGATGACGGAGAGAGGATGTTTGGCCACAACGGAGGAGAGAGCGCCATTGGAGACAACGAGGATGGTGATAGTCTGACGGCTGTTAATCTCGTCGGCGAGTCTGGTCTGTTGCAGGTAGTTGCTGTAATCGCTATACTCCGGGAAATCCTTAAGAATGTCGGTAATATTGTGGGCGGAGGCGGCGGTGGCTGCGGCGAGGGCGAGGAAGAAGAAAAGGGATTTGGAGGCCGGCATGGGAAAAGGGAGGGGAGAAACAGAGGGAGGAGGAGTAGGAAAGAACGGGGGATTAAGGGAGTGGAGAGGGTATAAAAGGGAGAGTAGTTAAGTTAGCTAACTAGGGTTAAAGGGAAGTTAACTACAGTTAAGGGTATTTTGGGGAATGTAGGAAAAAGGAGGCAAGGCGCTTTTGTACACAGCTGGAAACAACAGAAGTGGTTTATGTGCTTGGCGTATGGCACAGGGGTGGCTTCCTGCTTTCCCTTACTTTAGGCGAAATTACCCTTTTGTCCCTGAGCTTACCACTTGCAATAGTTACTAAAATGTTTTTTTTTTTTTTGTGGGGGGCGGGGGCAACGGTCACATTATTGACGGTAAACAGAGAAGAACGTTGAGAGTTTGGTTTTTTGGTGGGAGTTTTTCTTTTTTGTTTTTTCTGTTTCATTTTAATTATTCTGAAAGTTTGAATTTTGTTGTGAAATGTTTTACTACTATTATTATTATTTTTAGTAAACCATACTTTGGTTTCAATTTATGCTTAAGTTGTAATTATATTAGTTCCTAAAGCTTAACATAAATGGTTTTATAAAGAGAGAAATATCATAGGTTTAAAGGAAAAGATGCCACATAATCTAATAATAATACTAAGAATTAACTTTCTCATATCATATAAAATATTTTACATAGATTCAAAGAGCCCTTTAGAATTTAAATTAACATTATAAACAATGTCAATGTTATTTTTTTGAGTATATATTTTTTTCTAACTCTACTATCAATTGCCGCATCAATTTGACATCAAAATTAAAGATTATATTGAAAAATTCCGAAATCTAGAAGCATAATTGAAACATATCTATTAGAAATTATTTTTATACAATTTAACCATGATTTAATAAAGGGCACAATAGGGGAATAGCAGATAGAAGGATGCTTGAAGGAAAAAGAGCTAAGCTGTCGTGAGGCAGTTGGATGAGTGGGCTGCTTGTGTGCTTCCCCCTTTTTGTTTTATATATTTCTATATTTGCAGCTTCATCTTTGAATGAAAGTAATATAATGATAATATTTTTAATTCTACTTCAAACTTTAAGATCTTTTTTAACTTTGTACAATATAGAAAGATAATAAATAGATATCTTATGTAATATTTGCACCAGATGCAATTAATCAGATTATTCTGGTATTGACTTTGATGAAATATAAGTTCTTTTTATCGTTTAGAAACTAATAATATAAAATTAAGTATGAATGTTCAAATACGTAATAAATAGACTTTACGTTACCATTATAATTCAAATAGAAATACCTAATGTTTTATCAAATTCATACATCAATAAACGATAAAAAGAAAACATTGGATCCATAAGAAACCTATTAATCTCATATGAAGTAAAAGAAGAGCATAAGATGGTAGGTTAGCTTTCGTCACAGAATCTGTTTCTGATAAGATTTTCAGAATCTGACCTTTGGTTTCTGAGTTGATTGCTTGGTAATTTATAGAACAAATCTTCCCTTTTAGACAATATTCTGATAACTCTCCACCAACTCTTTGGGGCTAGTGATGCGGCGTGAGAATCCCATTGCCAGCTTATCGCCACCCCTAATGGAACAAAATCTGGCTGCTGCCCCAACACAACCACCATCATTAATGCAAATCCAGCTGCCAACTAAGAATGCTGAGCTATTCAAAGATGCCAGTTCAAAAAGAGTTTCATCACGATTCTATTTCAAGTTTTCCAGGTTGTTTTGGAAGAGGAGCTCAAAATAATTTTCAAAAGATGTCATATTCTAGCAAACAGACACACAAGGCATTATATATCTTAGTTTCAAATATTCATGGCTAAATTATGAAAGAAAAAAATGTCCCTTCTTTCATGACTACACCTATACTTTTAAAAGTTACAATATTAACACTCTTGCCCTTACATAATCATTGTTTCAAAATAATACTTGGAGTACTGATTCTAAAGAATTTTAGACGAAAATGAAACTTGAAACAGTGTGGCAGTGATTTCATTCTAGGTCACTTACACACTATTTCAGTCTCAATTTTAGTAAGAAATTCTAAGAGATAGTATAGATGTATATGTATAGTGATAATTGAGGGATAATTTTTAAAAAAATTTAACCAATATTCATCATGATGCATAAAATGTGAAAGATAATATCAACTTTGAGACTTAAAAGCAATGAGATGATAGCATAGATCTTAAAACAATGTGATGAAAGCATAGAAGGTAAATTAGAATCCAAATACAGCCACACTGTCACAGTTTGTTTCTATCGATTGTACATACTTCAGAAAATTAAGAGGCTAAGCTTTAACAACTAAATGTAGTTCAGACTCTTGTCAAAGGAAACAAAGGGAACGGAATGATCGTAAACTTACAATTAAACAGCTGGTGATATAGTCATTGAAGGTATTTGCAACCCTGGCCTTGAGGTCCATCCCTTGCGGTTTCTATATTCAGTTATAGCCTGCAATCGCTTCCTCTCTTGAGAAGCAACTTGTGCAGATTTAAACGCCTATATGAAACATCGGAACAACAAAATTGTCAAGTACCCAAATGGGAGTGTTCATTTATCATTTAACTTGACCATGAAGAGTTAGATGTTACCTTCGGAACTGCAGTCAACTTCAATGGAGCTTCAACCACGTCACCAAATTTTATTTTTTCATGTCTTGGGAAGTCTAGATCCTCGTCTGTCTTGCCTTTTTTGTGTTTATTTTTCTTAGCCTCGTGATATCTATTTAGAAATAAACGTAATGGATCAGTTAAAAAAAGGGAACAAATGCTTCCCAGTTCACCAAGTTTCTACAACAGACCTACTATAACATGGTACATGACAAATGCAATCGAAATGACCACGATTAGAATACTGAAAATGGGTAGATAAACTAGTGCATAATTCTGTAATAGCCTTAAGTTCAATTGAATAACCAGAGGATTAGGATATACTTCTAGAAAGCCATAAGAAAACTGTTTGAAACATTGGAATTATATTTGAGAGTCCTTTCATCTCTCTGAATTACATACAAATTCCTTGCTTTTAGTCTGTACCCAACCTCATTCTTCCCTTATATGCTGCCTTTGAGAACCCTCCATCATCCTTCCTTCGCAATTGTCAACAATTTCTCAGATTGAATATTGGTTGGTTGTCTATCGTTTGCATGCCAGCCCTTATGAACTTAGATAGTTTCTTCCCCCGAAGTGTCAATTTCGATGCCAATTCGATTGCTCTAATTTCGAAACTGCCAACAATCTTTCAGATTGAATATTGGTTGATTGCCTTTCGTTTGCATGCAGGCTCCTTAAAATGAATTAAGATAGTTTCTTCCCCATTAATTTCGATTTCAATGCCTCAGATTGGAGAGATTGCTCTAATGTCACTTTTTATTCCATCCAGTATTTTTTTTTCACTTCCAGGTCAAGTGTTCTAGTACCAATATTGATAGAGTAAATAGAACAGAAATATTTTCGAAATACTTGAAGAATATAGTAAAATATTTGAAAAGACCGCTTCAAAAACCCAAAGTCTAACAAAACAATTGTTTCCTACATCACCTCCCTAATATACCCTTATATCTTAATATCCTTAATAATATTTCCAACACCAGCCCTAAAGGTATTCCTAAAACCATCCTCCTGAATAACTTTTTTTGGATAAAAATTTTTAGATTGCTTCCCTATCAATTAGCACTACTACTTCTTTCTCTCCGATTTTCCCCTTCAAGCACATATTCCCCTCATACAAAAAATTTCCTCGTTCTCCTCTCCCTTCTAACTAGTCCCCTTTACTCACTCCCTGAAATAACCATGAACCCTTCTAACTAGTCTCCTTTGTGCATGCAATACTTCATGATGCCTCTTGCTCGCATAAGGCTCGTTACGGCCTATCACATTGCTATGATTGAAATCATAAACACCTTGTATAATCAAATTACTCAAAACTTTCCTTGGGCACCAAGTTGACAAAAATGAGGTAGATAGGGTCCTCTCAGATAGCCAAATTATGTCACTACCAAAAGGAAAACATTGGGACATTGCAATTTCTGGACATTTCTCTTCATCATTTAAGCAATACGTTCAAAACTTGTTTATTTTATTTTCACTTATGGGAATGTAATTGGAATAAAAATGCAAAATGAACAAGTCATCTCAATAGTAAAAAAAACATGCAACCTCACAGAAGGTAAGGGAGCAAATTTTTGAGGTGCAGTAAAATGCTTACTTTTTCTGGCGTTCCCGTTTCTTTAAACGTCGATTTGAATTCTCCGACAAGTCTTCAAAACGAAGGTCAGTAACCTGCTTTTTCTTTCGTTTTTTGTTTTTCTTCTCACTGAACTTGCTTTGAACGTCATCATCACTCCCCGTAAGCTGAGGCATTTGTGAATTTCCACCATTACCTTTGCTCTTTAAGTCAGATTTTCCCGGAGCTTCTTTTGGATGGTATTTCTGTATAGAAAGTGGAAGTCAAACTACAACTGAGCAACACAAACTCTGAGCATGTAATGCCGTTATCAAGCTCTTCAAGCAGGCAAACTTAACACGAGAAATTTTGCATCCCCATTCAGGGGTAGTAAGCTTAACCTCGTAACCACGCCGGATAAAATAACAGAATAAGCCATTCACTAAACAATAGAAACTACTAATAGATATCTTCTACTCTAACGCCAAACCAGGTACGCGGTAAGACAAGGGCAACGGCAACCAAAGAAGAAGATGATGAAACGAAAATACTTAGGATGCCTAGTGATACTAATCTCAACTTTCTGGCACCCGAACTTACAACAACAACATTGGTTAGAGACTGAAATACTAAATGATACAATGCCAATCCTCTGTCACCTTGTCCAGTATAAGCCCTAAGAAAAAATAATTCAAGTAAACCCCGATAACTGCAAACGTACCAATCTGAGACAGAGAAGAATTAAAGAAAATATCAATTACCTTTTCAGTATCAACGGCTTCTCTCTTGCGCTTACGCTGAACATCCTCCGAGACCTTCTCAGACTCTGTAAGCACCAGGGGAGGAGATTATAGCCTGAAATTAAATAAACTCATCGACAAACAAATAAACGCAAAGAAACAAATAAACAAACCTTGAGGTCGAGGGGAAGTGAAGGTCATTAATTTGCGGAGTTTGGAAGGCAGAGTATCGACTTGGGAAGCGTTCGGCGGCGGTGGGAGACGATCATAGCCTCCATGTGCGGCTCTGTAATTCCGCTCTCTCCTCCGTAGTCCTTTGCCACCCATCTCTCGAGAGAGAGAGAGAGAGTAAAATTTACAACCCTACGTCGGAGTTGGAAACCGGAGTAAAGCTTCAAGCGCCGCCGCCGAAAAAGACCAGAGGGAACTCTTCCGATTGTGTTTTATGCGAGGCAGAAAACAACGTAGGTTTGCGAGGGCAAAATCAATGGAAAAATAATAAGGAAATGAGGATGGTATTTTTGAAAAAAAAAAAAAAGAATTTGAAAGTGAAATGACTTGTATGCCCTCACTCACTGAATATTAAAAAAAAAAAAAAAAATTATTAGGGGAGAATAAATAGAAAAGCACATAATTTGAAGCTCCTTTTAATTAATGTAGAATGATGGTCTAAAATAAGTGAATTACCGCCGCCTCTCCATGTTCACAAATTTCAATTTAAACTCCAAATATAATGATAATAATCATAATAAATTTTTGTTTTTTCCCTAAGAAAGAGAGAATTGCTTTAATACTATTTGTTTTCCAGTCAAATATAAAAAAGCACTCCAAGTCCGAATTTTCTCACCACAGCTGTATCATTTCTCACATTCAGACACTCCAACATCGATGGCGGTGGAGACGGCAGCGTTCACGGCGGTCGTCGCTCTCTTGATCACGGCGGCGGCATCTCAAACCCCTCCGACGGCTTATTCTAATCACACAGTCGGTGGCCCTGCAGGTTGGTTCTTCAACGCCACCAAGAACATTTCCGCTACCAATTACTCCTCCTGGGCCGCGTCTCAGACTTTCAACCTCGGCGACTTCCTGAGTAAGCTCAATCTCTCCTCCTCCTCCTTTAGGTTATGTTCTTAACTCATTCCTGAGGGTTGATTACTCTCTGAAATATCCGTTCGTCGTTGTTTGTTTCTTAACCCATTCCTGAGAGTTGAATACAGGTATTGCTCTCTCTTATCAATCAATTAACTAACAGAACTTCATTGTCATTGTTTCGCTGCTCTTGTTAATTGCAGTCTTCAGAACGAATTCGAATCAGACCGTGATCCAGACCTACAACTTGACGACATTCCAGAGCTGCTCCTTCGACGATGCCTCCGATAACGACACGGTTCAGTACAATGGCGGAGATACCGACTTCAACAAGCCATTGATCATTCAAGTACCACTGACCATCAAAGGTTCGAACTACTTCTTCTCCGACGCCAATGACGGAGTTCAATGTCAAGAAGGTATGGCCTTCGAGATCCAGGTCAATACCGGGCTCGGTTTGCCGCCAAGCCTGAATCAGCCGCCTCCACCTCCTTATGCGACGCCGCCGGATTCCAATTCGGCTCAGATGCCTCCATTGATGATTCCTCAAACGAAGGACAACGGCAGCTCCAAAACCATCGCTAACTCACGCCGAGAGTTATTCTTCATCGCGGTGATGGTGTTGCTGCTACTCTGCTAGACGACCGAGGTCAGATTCGAGAACACAGGCTTCCCTCCCTGTCATCTGTGTGGCAGCTTTGGAATATATAGATATATACATATATATATATATATATACCTAAACAGTTGAGTTTTGTACTTCCAGTTCATTGATATCAATAGAGACGTGATTATATTAAAGAGTCTGAGTTTATTTTAATCAAAGAACTTTTACTTATCTCAAAATATGTCAAATCTACGAACTTCTAAGTTTGAGGGGGGGTGTGATTTTAATAATTTACACATTCAGCGACGGAGAATGATAAAGGGAGGAATATAATGTCAAAGCAATTGCAAAACCTTTTTCCATTTGCAACCCAATAAATCCATTTTCTTTCTATGTGCCAATTCCATCCTCACCTGTAGAACCAAAGCGCTCAAGCCTCAACCAATGTAGCCTAAAGCCACTGAAAATAAATTGGAACAAACTCACAGTTTGTGAAACATTCTTCTGCCTCTTTTTTTTTTTTAAGGTAAACACTGTTGACTTTGTTAGCCATGAGCTAGTAGAAACCAACAGTAATTGTTCAAAAAATGGGAAGATCTAACCACAATCAACTTGTATCTTCCTCTTTTGGATTCTCTCGAAGAATGTCGTCGTCATATGAAACTGGTACTCTTAATCTTTCGTGAACCGATGATCGTTTTTCTTCGGAATTCGATTCTTTAGATTGATTCTGCTCCGGAGTAAGGCTTTGGATGCTATCTGGTTGATCTTGAGAAGCTCCTTCGGAGAACAGGTGAAGAACATCCTGAGAACTTGCTTTCCCAATTTCTGTAGCCTCCCGTCGGATATTTGGTTGCTTAAATTGTTTCTGCTCCATCATGAAACAAACAAAAATACGTATGATCGCAGGATTAGCTTCACGGATAGGATCATCAGAAGAAATTGAATTTTGACACATTCTAACATAAGCATGAATTTCAAGAACAAAGAAACTAAGAAATAAAAACAGATAGTAAATAAGCCCAACAATTTGAGAAATGTCATTAGATATAGGCTCCCTAGCAAACTAAGGCCACTCTGAATAAAGTGAAAGATTCAGAAAGATGAAACGTTTGCCATGCAATGAAAAATCCTTAAGAGTCTCCTCTAGGAACATTGATAATATTTTTCTATGCGACCAAAATAAGAGTAGCACATTCAATTGGAAAGAACAAAGGAATACGTCACGATGTCACAAAGGTTTTGTTAAATACCTCAAACTCTTTCGCTCGTTTCATAATTTCTTTATAGGCATTTGGTTCCCGGGTTTTGATGATGCTCCATAATATGCCACCTCCAGTTCGAAAGCGCCTGCCATCTGCAGTCATCTGACCTCCACAAGCCTGAACTGCATTGACCTGGAGTTCCAACATGTCAACTTGTATAAATAGAACATATGGTGTCATATGGTAGGAAGGGAAGTGCTAAAACAATTACAAGAAAAATCAACCACAGATTAGTGAAGCAACATCAGTAACTCAAAAGGGCAAAACAAGGCAATAAATGGTTATAATTTTTTAGAAGTGAAAACAGATTTTCAAGAGCCCACATATGAAAGCAAATCTCAAACCCTAAGATCAAAAATATGATAGGACATGCACAACTGAACTGCATAATTTAGTTAAAAACTTGTTAAAAGTAAGCGTTGTAAAAAACTTCCCAGCGCATTTCAATGAAGTCTAGATTCAGTAAGTAATCAGGTGGAGTAGTGGTTTCAGGGAAGTGGATGGAAAAGAGGGATTGTGAATTGTGATAATGCTAAATTTTCTGTATAAAGTACAAATATCTTACAGAGATCATAACCAAAAAATGCTGGGAAAACAACATCAACTTATATAGCACAGATGCAGTAGTCCAGCCAAGATGGTTCACAGCTCAGAGAACAAGGTTAAAAGGAGCAAATGGCTTCAGCAACAGAATCTGCAAGGGTAGGAAATAATACTGATTAAATATGAAGAGTGACTATGTGGTATGATACTTACTGGAGTCGAGACTGGATGGCCATGATTAGACAGCCCAGTCAAAAACTCGTTGACGTGGTTTGGTTAGATAGGGTTGGTCAATTTGGTTCATTTTCAAACAAAACATAGAAAACCAGAAGAAAAGTTTTCAAACTAACAATAATGGATTATTCATAAATTTTCATCACTCAAGCAAAAAAAGTATTCTTCTATCAGGTTCAAAAAAGATAATAATTACCTCTTTGATAAGTTCACTTAATGCAGAGACTCCCAGACAGCCTACAGCAGTGTACACCATGTATGATTTTTTCTCTTTCAAACGTCTGCATGCATCCAACACAAACCTGAAAGAAACAAAAATCAGCATAATATAGAAGTCAGGGCAAAAATTGCTATTTCTTAATGGCTACTAATCAATCTATTAATCTATCCTTATTTGCTTCACAAAACTAATATGGATTCCCCAAAGACAAAATCTAAAGAAAGTGCAGTTTAATGCATACACAACATGATTAGAAAATTTCACTTCACCTGTTAATATCAGTGCCATTTGAACCTGACTCATATGTCTTTCTTTTGTTCTTCTTTTTCTTTGACCGACGTTTACGATTTTTACTTTTATGATCTATACTTGGCGCTTGGACATCTGTAAGACTGCTTTTCTCTGTACTGATATTGCCCTCAACGAACTCCCCTTCTTCCACATCGACCATTTCAACATCATCATTTTCCAAGTCATCTTCTTCGTATATGGCTTCAAGTATGTTCTCTTGTCCATCCATAAGACGCCTTAATTCAGAGAAACAAAGATTTTCAGAAAATAATCAGACATCCTAGAGACGGTTTCAGGGGACACATATAAACTGCAACTTGTAATTAGCAGGATATGCAAAACGAAAATGTAATCAACACTTAAATAGCTTTTGGGAGTTCAATGAGATTAAAACTACTCAAAAGTAAAATGCCAAAATTGGATGACAACACTTCTTTTTCTTTTTTCTCCAACAATCTATGCCTATCCCAAGGCGAAAGAGGCATCAAGATGGTAACTGGTTGTCATTGTCAACAATGTTGAAAGAATCATAAGGAACTTCTTTCGCGAGGTAAGCTATGAAAAATGGTGGCTCCCATTTTGTTCCTTGGAGCAAAGTCAACCTCTTCCCTTAAGGAAAATAAGAATTTGGCTCTCCACTCTCAAAAGGCTTTGGAAATTTCCATCGGAGGAAGGCTCCCTTTGATGGCAGAAATTCATTGCTCAAAAGAATGGCACTAACTCAATATTGAAACTATAAACACTAGAACATACAAACAAGAACTCTAAAACTTGTAAATATTTCATCCAAAAAAGAAGTACAAAACAATTCATATCCTGACCAACCATAGCTTCAATACAAGAACCAGAAATGTAAATTCAAAACAACACAGAGCGAATTTCACTCAACAACCTCCCACTAATAAATTAAACTGGAAGGGTGAGTGGCATACAAAAATAAAATTCAGGCATCTTAGTATAGACCATAGAAGAACAGGAGAAAAAGAACTTAAAATTGAAATGGGTGCGGATCAAATGGAATCGAAATTTAAATTTACAACTTACCCAGAGAGTGGAGAAAGAAAGTAATAGAGTAGGCGATGAAGCTTTAACCGGAAATCTAGAGGGGATATCGAAAGAGAGGAAGGGATGGAGATGGGATGCGACTGCGGCGGAGATGGCGTTCCGGCGTGGGTTGTGGTTGTAGTAGAGAAGCGGGAACGAAGATTGGTGAAGAAGGAAAAACGGGATAAAAGGGCGCTGAACTGCAGATGGAGTGGGAGGGAGAATAAATAGTATTTAGGGTTTTTTTTTTCTTGTTTAAAAAAAAAAAAAATTATTTAATGCATTTTTTTAATAGTGTTGACGTGGCATTTGAAAATTTGAAAATTTGAAAAAAAATCAAAATAATTTATTTCTCTTAAATTATTTCTAACATCAAATGGAATTATTATTATTATTTTGGGGGAGAAATTTTCTTAAATTTAGTCATGAACAGATATGATTGTCTATGATTCAACACTTCTCGAACATGTACCACACGATGAAGCCTCCCTTAATTTAATACTAAAAGAAGAGCGAAAAGAATTATTAAGAGAGGGAAGAGGAAGATCGAAGATTTGATCTCCTTTTTGTTTGTTCTTGCGGATGAACATGGGAAGTTTGAATTAAATGCATTGAAGGTGAAACCAAGGGGTGAAGATTTCCGGCTCTGTCCTACCATTTTCCTTGATTCATCAAATCTCATGGGCGATACGGGAAGGCATTGTTACCACCGCCCACTCTCTCTCATCTCTCTCTTGTAAACATCAACGACCCATTCGAAGAAACAAATCAACCGTTTCAGAAAAGCCATAAAATCTGTGCGTTTATTCAGACAGGGGCGCTTGATGAATTTAATTATTATCCCTTTCGAAACGGTGCGAGCGTGACGCATTTCCATTTTCCTTTCTCTCACGAATCTGCCTCTGTTTTTTCTTTACTCAAACCGCGCGAAACTCGGTGACCCGCCTCCCGTTTCTGCTTCTCCTTCTTCCTATTCCAATTGTTTGGTAATTTTGTTATTGGTTTTGTTGTTGTTGTTGCAATTTGTGTTGTCTATTCTGCGATCTGATTGTTTGTATCTCTTTGTAGTTTTTTGTTCTTCATTTCTTTCTGGAATTGGGGTTGAGAATTCCGCGAAAATGGGATTGATTGCTGGGATCTTTATGGGGGTTATCTTTGGGATTGCATTGATGGCCGGGTGGCAGCACATGACGAGGCGCAGAAGCACCAAAAGAGTTGCGAAGGTAAGTTGTTCGTTCTGTGTATTTTAGGATGTTTTTGGTATCTCTTCAGCTTATCTTGCTCAAACTCGTGTTAATTTTCGTTCATTTCTTTCTCTGATTTGGTGATTGGGTAGGCTTATTATATTTATATATACATATCTTGTTCATACATTGAATTCTGGCTAAATGCATTGCTTATCTGACGAATTGCTTATGATATATACTGCTATTTGGTCATAATGCTTATTACAAAAGGACTGGGGACTGTGGCCTTTCATAGGCTTGACTTGGTTGGATCACCTGCAGGAGCTTTTCATTTATTTTTCATTGATGGCTCCTGAGCAGAGATTGTAATTCTTTATAAATTTATTAAGAAAGCGCCCATAGTTTCTATTAGAAATATTTGAATTTATCAATGTGGTCAGAAAAAGATAATGCAATTTGACTGGAAATGAAATGTTTTGACATTTGTTTATGAGTTATAGTGGACATAAAGTTTGGTGATTACTTTGTTTTCTGAGAACACGTTTGTTGTTGATTTCATTGCACAGGCCGCTGATATGAAAATTCTCGGTTCTCTCAGTAGAGATGATTTAAAGAAATTATGTGGGGACAATTTTCCCGAATGGATCTCCTTCCCAGTTTATGAGCAGGTCCTTTTTTTTATATGCTTCTCTTTTTTATGTTTTTTTATGTTGAAATGAGATGCTTTATCACACTATTGAATTGTTTTTAAATTTTCAAATCATAGTGCATGCGATGGTCGATTAGACAAAGTTATGCAATGAAACTCTTTCTATTGACGATTCTATGTTTCTTGAAAATAATACTTCAATCACTTTTATTTTTGTTTCTTATTTACATTAACCATGTCTACTAAATTGAGATTATACTTTCATCGTATTTTTGTTCTATCATTTTAGGTGAAATGGCTTAACAGGCTACTCAGCAAAATGTGGCCATTTGTTGCAGATGTAAGTTTCTTCGTTACATTTGCAGTGTTAAACTTTATTTACAAATATCCTACTTGTAACATCTCTTCTAAGATCATAGTATTAAGGACACATCACGTTTTTGTATTAATGTGGTTTATATTTTACCCTCTTTGGGTTTATCATCCAACTTTCCTTTAGAACTCCAAGAAATAATGAAGATTCTTTGTTTGTTGCTTTAATATTGAGAATATGCTAATATCTTTTTTCGTGAAAACTGTTGATCATCATGCATTTTGAGATGACCCATATGCTCTTGTGAGTTCCCTGAAGTTGTCTGCCTACTTACAGGCAGCAGAATTGGTGATAAAGGAATCTGTTGAACCTCTGCTGGAAGAGTACAGGCCCCCAGGAATTACTTCATTGAAGTTTAGCAAATTATCTCTTGGCTCAGTGGCGCCTAAAATTGAAGGTGTGGTCTAATTATCCTGCATCCCCCGTTGGCTCCATTCTGTTCGTAGTTAGGTTACACTCTCAGATCCTGTCCGATGTATTGTTTTCTTGAAAATATGTTGAGAGCTAGTCCTTTGTGTCAACCGGATCAACATATGCCTACAGCTCCCATTCCTCCAACTATCCTTGTTGGCCCTTTCCCTCTTAGCCCGCCCATCTCCATTTGTGCAGTCCATGAAATACTCGTTGTTACCCGAGTTCTTGTCGTCAAAATATTCTCTCTTTTTTTGGGTATTGGATTTTCCTTATTTTTTGCAGGTATACGTGTTCAGAGTCTAAAGAAAGGTCAGATCACAATGGATGTTGATTTTCGATGGGGTGGAGATCCAAGCATCATTTTAGCTGTTGAAGCCGCACTTGTTGCTTCAATACCTATTCAGGTAGGTGCATGATATAGGTTGTTTTAATGTTTATTTTGTAGTTTTCCTTACCTAATGTGCTATGACCTTGAGTGCGTTTGTTTGACCGATATTATATATTTTTTATGCTACAGCTGAAGGACCTTCAAGTTTTTACTGTTATTCGGGTTATTTTTCAACTTGCTGAAGAGATACCTTGTATTTCTGCTGTTGTTGTGGCCTTGCTTGCTGAGGTACCTTTTGATATGCCATATATATATGGTTACAGACATTGATGGTTTGTTTAATTGTACCCTTAATGAGGGTTATGGCTTAAAGTGTTTGGCTGTTGTTCGAAATCATTGAACTTTAAGAAATGGTACTTAGTTATTTTTCTGTTTTCAATCAGCCGGAGCCAAAAATTTTGTATAATCTGAAGGCTGTTGGTGGAAGCATAACTGCTATTCCTGGAATTTCAGATATGATTGATGTAAGTTTCTTACGGTATTCGAACTTATAATTTTTAAATTTATATATGTTTCTGTGATATGTTTTGGTTTCTTACATTGATTATTTGCTTATGTCACGTGTTGCAGGATACCGTGAATACAATTGTTACTGATATGCTCAAATGGCCCCATCGGATTGTCGTTCCAATTGGTGGAATTCCTGTCGATTTAAGGTCACCTTATTTCTCTCTTTCAACTGATGATATTGGTTGGTTTCCGCCATTCTTCCTGAGCAATTGTTTTTCTCTTAATTAATTTGCAGTGAGTTAGAGCTTAAACCACAAGGAAAGCTTACTGTGACGGTGGTGAGAGCTAACAACTTGAAGAACATGGAAATGATAGGAAAATCAGATCCTTATGTTGTTGTGCATATTCGCCCGCTATATAAGCTCAAAACAAAAACAGTTGAAAACAACCTCAACCCTGTTTGGAACGAGGAACTTGTACTGATCGTAGAGGACAAGGAGACACAGTCGGTTATCTTCGAGGTTCTGAAGCACTCGTACTCCTTTTTTGTTCAGTTTCTTTCTCCTTATGTTTTGCACTAGATGGTTATATGCCTTTGGAAGCATCGGTTTTATCCGTCATCGCCCATTTTGCAGCTGATTACTTTTTGTCTGTGGCTAAATAATAGGCCATCTCTGCAGATCAGATGTTGATTGAAATTGGTTGAAGTAATGAATGTTATTTGTTTACACTTTGATCAGGTTTTTGATAGGGACATTGGTCAAGATAAGCAACTGGGGATAGCAAAATTATCTCTGATTGATCTTCGAAGAGAGGTCACTAAGGAGGTCGAGTTGCGATTGCTTGCGTCGCTCAACACACTGAGAGTGAAAGACAGGAAAGATCGAGGAACTCTTACAATCAAGGTAGAGTTCGGTTAACTATTTCTGTTATTGTTTACAAGCTGTTTGGCAAATTTTATTCGGGTTTGGTGGTGGCACAGGTTCATTACCACGAGTTTAACAAGGAGGAGCAGTTGAAAGCCCTGGCAGAAGAGAAGAGGATCCTTGAAGAGAGACAGAAACTGAAGGAGGAGGGAGTTTTAGGTAGCACAATGGATGCCCTGGAGGGAGCAGCATCTTTTGTTGGATCTGGTGTGGGCATGGTGGGCACTGGCATTGGCACCGGAGTTGGTATGGTGGGAACCGGCATTGGTTCCGGCGTTGGCATCGTTGGAAGCGGCATTGGGACTGGCCTTGGTGCTGTTGGCAGTGGCCTTGGTGCTGTCGGCAGTGGCCTCTCCAAAGCTGGAAGATTCATGGGGCGGACCATCACCGGCCAATCTAGTCACTCCAGAAGGAGCAGTTCTTCCAGCATGCACGAAAATGGTGGAGGAAGGCCGTTGTAGTTATGTTCGTTGGTGCATAGTGTGACAGCTAGGAATTGTGAAATATCGACCGGGTTTGTATCGTTCTAAATTCTTTTATCTTTTTTTTTTTTTTTTTTTTTCTCGTTCAACTCATAGTGATTTCATGTCTTATATATTCGAATCGGGAAAGTTTGCATTAATCTTGTGAAGTTCTTTCCCTGTGAAAAAATAGATCTTTTCTCGTTCATATCGAATAAATGTAATCTATTGCTATGATTCGAGTTCTCGTATTAGACACTGTTTGAGGTACGTACGAGTACGAGCTCATCTTGAGTGACAAAGTCAAAGAGGAGGTTAGAGGCATAATTAGGACATGAACTGGTTAGAAAGAAGAGCAAAAGAAGTGATATGAGTTTAATGAGCATCGCTGTCGAACCTACTCCTCTTCAATGTTTTGGCCCCACGTTCCAAAAAACATTAAATGACTAAATCCCAAAGAAGAGCATCTTATGGAATAGCAGCTCTTTAACAAATAAAACACAACAGATATGACATCCTACCTTAACCTCAAGCAATATGTCTAATCAAATCTCTGCTGGAAAGTCCTTTCACAAAGATTAGTTCGATGGAAATATGTAAGAGGCTAAGCTCATTGCTGGCTGATATGGTCTCTTTGAGCTTTTCCTTTTGGGTTTCTCCTATTAGTGAGAGATTTCACATCCTTATGATGTAGATCTCACAGTCCTCCCCTTTGGGCCCGCGTCATTTTTGGTACTTGTTCCTCTCTCTGATTAAATGAGATCTCATAATTCACCCTTTGGGACCGAACGTCCAGCGTATAGCTCTGATACCATTTATAACAGTCCAAGCCCACCACTAACACACTACGGGTAAATATTGTCTTCTTTAAACTTTTCTTTTTAAGTAGGGAGAGGTTTTCCCACCTTTATAGAGAATGTTTCATTATTCTCTCCAAACGACCAAGATCTCACAAAATTCTCATTATATTTTAAAATTTAATGTAAGGGAATGGGTGTGTGAGCATTTAAGTGAAAGAACGAATGGCCAATACAATACAATACACAAAACCCATTGCTTCAATGTGATTGAGGCTTTTTGTAGCTTTGTTCGGAGTTGAAAGTGAACTTACTATATACCACATTTAATGATTCTACTCGTTTTGTTCTCACTCAATGCACCTTCACATACCTCTTTAAACTACATCCCAACTCTTCTTTTTTTTTGGACTACTTTCTCGAGTCTCCTTCGGTGTGGTTAAAACGTAGTTCCAGTATCTAATATTTTTATTATTCTTTTGTTTGTCGTATCACATGTCAGCATATAGATGGACCATCGATTTTGGAGACGTGAACCAGTGTCTTATCTCCTACCATTTACTCATATTAACACATTATTATTTTCTCAAACTTTGGTTAAATTACAATTTAGTTCATATTTAAGAGATTTTATAATAACTTAAAACTTTCAATTGGATTAAATTTATTTTTAAAAAATGGAAATTATGTAGAAATTATATATTTTAAATCATTTGTTTTTCTCAAGACAGAGAGTAGAACAAAAAGTAGCATAGAAGTGAATCCCACCTTTTTTTAGTCTCTTTGTTGGAATTCCCACAAATAAATTACCAATCTATTGTTTTTTAGTTCATTAATGTTAGATTCCTTTCACGAAGCTCTTTTTTTTTTTTTTTTTTTTTTTTTTTTTTTTTTTTTTTTTTTTTTTNAGTAGAACAAAAAGTAGCATAGAAGTGAATCCCACCTTTTTTTAGTCTCTTTGTTGGAATTCCCACAAATAAATTACCAATCTATTGTTTTTTAGTTCATTAATGTTAGATTCCTTTCACGAAGCTTTTTTTTTTTTTTTTTTTTTATTATTATACTTTTTTTTTTAATTGTAAATATAAGTATACAAACTTCGTAATTAATAAATATTTAAATTTTTTATTGTTTTTTTTAATAAAAAATTTAGTAAATTCAAAATTTATTTTAAAATCTTGTATTTAATAGTTTTGTCAATTATTATTTTTTTTTTTAAAAAAAATCTAATGAACATTATATTATATTTTTTCTAGAAATTTAAACAATATAGGATCATCGTTATCACATATTTTTTTAATTAAAAAACATATTAAAATAAAATTAATAAAGAAAATATGTTATTATATTAAAAACCAAAAAAAGTGAATATAACTCATTGATATCTACTCCTTATCTTAAAATCGGATATTCATATTTCCCAATATTCAATTATTATTAAAAAAAATGATGAGAATTTGATAGAAAAAGAAGCCAATAACATCAAATTATTAATTATATATATATATATATATAATGAGTGGTAAAAACAAGTTTCCATATTTACCCATTTGTTACCTCCAAAATTAATTGGTAAATATGATCATTTTTTTCCCAAGTCAATATATCATAAATAAATATTAATATCCTTAAAAAAAAAATAGTTATTGTGAAGATGATAATTTTATAAATAATAATAATTCTAAAAAATTATATGTCTAATTTAATTTAATAGATTAAAGATTCGAATAGAATGTCTCTATTCTATCTTTGATTCCATTTATTTTTTTTCATATATATGTAAATATATTTTAAAATGGAAATGATTAAAGAATGTATAAGGTCAAGTTTGAATATTAAATGAATTGTTGACCAAGAGCATGTGATGTTTCCATTTTCCACATTTTTTCATGATTGTTGTTATTTATATAATATATGATTGGAATTTTAAATATTTTAATATAATCCTTTTTTTTTCTCACAACATAACCATCCATATCTCTCTCTTGAAATTAAGCCCTTATTTCATATGTTTGGTGTTTTATATTTCGAATAATAATTTTAAATTAAATGAAATAACTTTACACTGAGAAGAGGGAGCTCGCCAACTGGTTCATTAATAAGAAACGATTGTGGCTCGTACTTTACCCAACTCACATGGGTCGCCTTTGGGCTAATGACTAGCCTTGGGGTCGGCTCATTTTTTTGTTGACCCATGCGGTTTAGCTTCCACCTCTTTAGGTCGCTCCCACGTAGGTGAAACTTTCCCCGTTGAACGTACGTATGTAAGAATAAATTGATGTAAAATAAAAATAAATTATAAAATTTTTGGAGGCTTAGATTACGATGGAAGGGTATGTTCCCCAAGATAACCTCTCGATAATAACTTATTGGGAGATTGGTGAGATTCGAAAATTTCCCCCAAATAAAAAAGTAACTAAAAAGGACACCTTCTACGCGCGGTACACGTGGCGCGTGGGGGGAAGGAGCCAAATTCAGTGCTGTAGAACCCACCAACGTGGGTTCATTGAGTACTTGATTTAGGGAATCACAAGTCATTCCCACGCGCAGAAGATTCGCGCTTTTATGCACCTCCTACCTTAAGTGCTTCCCACGTATACGCTTGACATGCGGGTTACGGAACAGTGAAAACCAACCAATTAAGAGGCTGACACGTCTCCCATAAAATCAAGGCCATTCGTCTGTCACCGTCTGAGAAAGACCACGTTCTCCTCAGCGAGTCCCAACTTCCTCCTTAAAACTAAATTAGATTTGTTTAAGAATTAAAATAAAAATAATCCATTTAAAAAAAATTCTAAATTTATCTGAAACGTACTCTAACACAAAAATTAAAAATTCATAACCCATGATTAAATACCTTGAAAATTCATAATGAAATAGATAAATTATAATTTTTTTTTAATTTGCGTGAAAAAATAATTAATCTTATTTGGATTATTAATTTTTGTACTCCATTCATGCGGGGGCATTGTTGAAATTTAAGAAAAGTGTAGAAGGGCTAAATTGAAATTTAAATAAATAATAGGACCAAATAGAAATCTGAAGTGTAATTTAAACCTTTTTTAAAAAATTATTATTTTTTTATTTACAGTTCCAAGGGGGAAAGAGAGAGGACTTCTTCTTCTTCTTCTTCTTCTTCTTCTTCTTCTTCTTCTTCTTCGCTGTATTTCTATTCTGTCTGACTTCACACTCTTTCGCCTCTCCTTCTTCTCCATCACCATGAATCTTTCACTCCCCTGAACCACCCGACCGTTCCTTCATTTTTTCAACAATCATGCCATCTCTTTCCGCCGCCCCACCGCCGCTCACCGTCAGCCATCGCCACCACCACCACCGCCCAAGCCGTCTTTTCATCATTCTAGCCACATCCATAACCGCATCGCTTATCATTCTCCTCTTGACCATTTTCCTTCTCTACCGCAAACTCTCCCGCAACAGAACCGCTCCTTCAGAAACCCACCAAGAAAATCCCCAAAAACTCCCCCGCCGTTTCTCCTACTCCCTCCTCCGCCGCGCTACGGCGGCGTTTTCCCCTTCCAACCGCCTCGGCCACGGTGGTTTCGGATCCGTATACAAGGCCGTCCTCCCCTCCGGCCTCTCCGTCGCCGTCAAAATCATGGACTCCCCCGGTTCTCTTCAGGGGGAGCGCGAGTTTGACAATGAGCTCTCGATCGCCTCTGTGCTTAACAACCCTAACATTGTCTCCCTTCTCGGCTACTCTTCCGACCGGCGCCGCAGAAGACTGATTCTAGTTTACGAGCTTATGCCCAATCGGAGCCTTCAGGATGCCCTGTTCGATCGAAAGTGCCCCGAGCTTATGCCATGGCGTAAGAGGTTCGAAATTTCTCTTAGCGTTGCTTCTGCTTTGCAATATCTTCACCATATTTGTAACCCCCCTGTGATTCATGGCGATATTAAACCTAGTAATATTCTGCTAAACGCCGATTTCGAGGCTAAAATTGGGGATTTCGGCCTCGCAAGGCTGAAATCGGAGGAGGAAGATGGCGATGATGGTGGTAGAGGTAGAGAGATTATCGGAGATAATGGGTCTATTTTGGAGGAAAACGAGAGTGTTCTGATTTCTGAGTTTGAGGAAAATGTTGGTATGGATCGTTTGCCTGATAGCTGTGTGGTTACTGTTCTTGATTCACCGGAGATGGTGGCGACACCGGCTACCGATAAAGTGAGTTTATCAGAAGGGAATTTTGATAGGATTAGTGTTGAGGGTGGGATGGAGAGGAAGAAGGGTGGGTCTGGAAGGGATTGGTGGTGGAAACAGGAAACTAGTGCCATTGATGGTTTAGAATCTGGGAGAGTTAAGGATTATGTGATGGAATGGATTGGAAATGAGATCAGTAAAGACAGACCCAAGAATGAATGGGTTGAATCTAAAAGCTCCATTGCTTCTTCAAGTGGGAAAATGGAGCAGAAGAAGCAGAAGAGGAGATTGGAATGGTGGGCTTCTTTGGATGAAGGGCGAATGAGGAAGCGAGAGAAGAACAGGAAGAAGCCAAGGGAGTGGTGGAAGGAGGAGTTCTGCGAGGAACTTGTGAGGAAGAAGAAGAAGAAGAAGAACAACAACAACAACAACAAAGAGCTCAGCTCAAGTAGTTGCAGAGATTTATGGTGGCAGCGAGATGAAGATTCAATCAATGAGAGGAAGACGAAGAAGAAGAAGAGTAGCATTGATTGGTGGTTGGATGGATTGAGTGGCGATGTTAGAAATGGAAGAAGAAATAGCCTAGACGAAATACCAAAGAGTGGTGGAATCAGTAGCACTCCTAGTATGAGAGGAACAGTTTGTTATATCGCCCCCGAATACGGCGGGGGCGGGCAGATATCCGAAAAATGTGATGTCTATAGCTTTGGTGTTTTGCTACTGGTTCTAGTTTCAGGGCGGCGACCACTACAGGTTATGGCGTCTCCGATATCAGAATTTGAGAGAGCTAATCTGATCTCGTGGGCTCGACAACTCGCGCGCAATGGGAAACTGTTGGATCTGGTGGATCCATCCATTCATTCGTTGGATAAGGAACAGGCATCGGTTTGCATTACAATTGCATTACAATGTTTGCAGAGATCAGCATCGAAACGGCCTAGCATGAAGGAGATTGTGGCAGTTCTTTCAGGGGAGGCGGAGGCACCCCATTTACCGTTCGAGTTTTCTCCGTCGCCGCCGTCGAACTTCCTGTTCAAGTCTCAGAGGAAGGGCGGAGAGTAGGTGAGGTGAGGTGGGTTATACTTTTTAGCCATTTTCAATTGATGTAAACTTGGTGTGGAAATGGGTGTTGGTGCGTTTTTGGTTCCTCCCATGGCGTTGATCAGACATGGATTCATAAAGTGATGGTTTTGGCGGAAGATCCCCAGAAGTTGGTGAAATTTTAGAAAAAGGGGGAGTGAAGAGAATGGCATGAGCAAAAAGGGGAAAGCTTTTCCTTAATCCACAAACTTCATCACTGACTTTCACCTCATAAAGCTCTCTAAAACGCCAAACCTTTTACTTTTAAAGTTGACATTTTTTCCCTTTTCTTTGTTTCTGTGCATAACTAGCATCTGTTTCAGTATCACCTTTTTCCTGCCAAAAGTGAGGGGGAAGGTCCATTGCTCGGATTGGATTGGGTTGGGTTGCCTTTTTTTAACCTAGAAAAATACACCCACTATTTTAAAATAATTTGCATCTAATTCTTTATTTCAGGTTGGGTCTTCAAATCCATATTAGATTGTAATGAGCAGTTTCTGTAAAAAAAAAAAAAATATATATATATATATATATAAATAAATATAATGTTCGAACTTTACAACAAATTGAGCATAAACTTAATGTAAAAATGTTTGTGCGGGGTAGAAAGTCAAATTCTCACCTCCATATTTTATGGGATAATAAATAAATAAATAAATAAATAATCCTAATTTTCCTTCTTAAAACCTTTAATTTACAATTACCACTAGGGATTAAATATACTTTTGATTGTAATTTTAAAGAAGGTTAAATTGAGTTATTTTTCGTTTTGTTTTGGGATTTTAAAATAAATCAAATAATAAATTCCTTAACGAGACTCATGACCGCAGCAGCCCGTCGATGGTCAATGAGGTCAACGTTATGAAATCCCATGTCATCAAACCATGCCAGCACCTGGGCTCCACATCCGGTCAACATCTTCACAAAATCCTGCTGTCGGTCAACCATTGGATCTCCGCCGAACCCGATGACCAGGCACCGTCCCAGCTGTCCGATCAAGTCCTTGTGAGGGCCCCCCACCATTGGATTGCAGTAGCGATGGTCCTGATCCATCCCCTTGGGCAGCGCGAGTTCCCACATGAGATCCAGCACCGGCAGCGGCAACAATTGGTCGGTCGCAAATCGGAGCTCGGAATTAGTCCTCTGAACTCCTCCGAACATGGGCTGGTTCATGACGATTCCGGCGACCTTCAGAGGGTCGAGATGAGAGGCCGAGGCCGCAGCCTTGAGTCCAGCGAAGAAGGCAATGTTGCCGCCGCAGCCGACGCCGTAAAGGTAACAGCGGGAGAAGTCGCCAAAATCCTTGAGCCATGGGTGGCCGTGGGGATCCGTCATTTGGGTTTTGACCCAGAGGAGAGCGTCGGCGGCGTCGTCGTACTGAGCCGGGAGGCGGCTCTCGGGGGCGAGGCGGTAGTTGACAGAGATGGCAATAGCGGGGATTTGGGCGACAAGGTCGGCGCAGTTGCGGTGAGTAATGAGGTCGGAAGCGGTGTGGAGGATCCAGCCGCCGTGGTGAAGGTAAATGAGGATGGGGAGACGGGCGACGACGCCGTCGTTGGCGGGGATGTTGGTGGGGCGGAAGAGGCGGAGGGAGGTGGAGGAGGAGGGGTTGAGGGGGAGGTCTTTGAAGGAAACGGGGTCGGCAGGGGCAGGGGAGGAGAAGGCGGGGAGGTGGAGGAGGCGGGAGAGGGAGCCGTCGGGGTTGAGGGAGACGCTGAGATGGTGGTAGGGGTTGAATTTGGACATGGTATGAGAGCGGCGCATGGTGGTGGGAATGGGGAAGATGGGGGAGGAGGCTTCAGAGAGATACATTGTAAGAGGATTTGGATGTGAATGTGAACGTGAATGTGAATGTGAATGTGAATGGAAGGAGGAAATGAACGTGAATGGAAGGAGGAAATGAACGTGAATGAAAGGAAGGAGGACGGAGGAAGTAGTAGAAGAAGAAGATGATGATGATGAAAAATTAGGGTGGAAGGAGGAGAGGAAGAGACGGGATTGTGAGGAAGTTTTGGCCATCCAAATTCCAAATTGTAATTTAGATTTATTTATTTATTTATTTATTTTCTTCTTTATACCATTCATTTTCAAGAACAACATCAATAATGTTTTTGCAGTTGGAGCATCTCAATCACGAGGAAGCACCAACCAGCCCTTATGGTTCAAATGCATGCAGGACGACTACATTAAGTCATAGAGAGTGATCAATCCAAACTACACACAATTTCTTCCTTCTGCTCCTTATGGAGACGCGTACAAAGACGAAAACCAGCTTATTTTGGTCACCAACAATTTTTAGTACAAGGCGATAACCCATTACAAGACTCACGTTAACTGAGAAAATATAACACAGTGCTCAAAAACTAGTCTCTGCAATTACCACATCCAAAAGCCCCCTTTTGAACTGCAAAATCAACAACGCACACATTTTCTGTACTCAAATGTTCAGATGATAGATTTAGTACTCTTTGTTTCCAAAATTCTTGCACCAGAGCTGTGAGGGAATTGGCCGAACAGGATTGTGCGGCCGTTGCTGCATGGGAAAAGAAATGACGAGGTTACGAGGTTACTTGCTGATGGTACTTGAGACAAATTCAAATCAGAAATGTCAGAAAAACTTGTTAGGACGAGTGTCGAATTTACAGCATCTGGTTCCAATGTGAATGAATTAAAAGGTCTATTTAATCTAGTACACATGCTCAATCAGGAATATATATGAAGGGAGGTGGGGCTTCCTAAAAAAAAAAAAAAAAAATCAAAATTTCAAAATTCGTTCAAACACTATATGGAAGGCTAAGCAAGTCAGATATAAAATGCAGCAGTTGCCTAAATAAGGACATGACAAAACCTACAATTCATTCCAATCTTGAGCATCAGCTTTAATAAAAGATGACATGTTGCCAAGTACTAGCTTCACTCTTTTAAGGATTTATATGTTCTTTATTCTCAATGAACACCAACATGGAATATTCTGTGTTGCCAAGATGAAACTTTCAACAACATATTTTTACACCATTCCTTTTCAGTATCAAGAAAAGATATGAACCAATAATTTTATCCTTTGTAAAAAAAATATTTTTTAAAAATAAATAACTTTGAGTTCGTTTATCAATCAATAAAGCAACTTAATCCAAACAAGTGCAACATATTTGAACCAGATCCATAGAAACAAATTTATAACTCAACCCAACTAATTTAGAGGTTAAATGGATGACAATAAACATAACATCCAAGGTATGAAGCACAAACACTCAGTGTTACGTGGAGTGTCTGTGTCAGTCATGTGCTAGATATCCCAGTTGTAAATTTTCAACCGTGCAGCGTTATAATCTTGATATGTTCATGACAAGCCTTACCGGGAACTCAAGCTCTATATTCATTTTTCGCCCCTCTTTGTGGCTTCGTTGGATCTTAGGCAAGGTTTGTATTTGCCAACCGAACACAACTTGTGTGGAATCCAAGCTCGTTCGGCTACACACACCGCCTGTGGGTACATGTTCAATCATCTGCGACTTAACCGACTTGCCTATACACTAGACCTAGTCATCTGGCATGACCTTGCTTCTACTTGGGGTCAAGGTCTCTTAATGCAACATTGCATCTCAACTTGTCATCTTAGTTCCCAATTAACACAGCCTTCATGTCATGATGTCATCGCATCACAGCTTGCTTGGTCATGTCCATCGAGAATAGGCCTATATGTTGTTCATAACATCGAGTCATCCCAGACATCCATCCATTTGGGTTTTATTGAGGCATTGGACCCTCCCATGTCCATGCCATATCATTTACGGACTTCATTATGGGTAGCGGGTGCATATATCAACCTTCGACACATGGGCTGGCGTAACGTCGGCATGCCTATGTCGTCCGATATTGTCCTTGAAAGACCTATTTCAAAGGAAGTCACCCGAGACACTTGTCTCGCAAAGCTCGCCCTCACTATGACGAATACATGTGCCATAAGATAGCTCACTTAGGCCACAAGGCCAAGTGGTGGTGGAGAGCTGACACCATGTCTCCCCCTATAGTACATTTTGAGGCAGTTCAAATCTTTATAGAGTAGACGTCATTTGGGTGAGCGGTCATACGGTCTTGTGGAGCGTCTATCAAATATCCAATTGACACCAAATTTGGTGAGCTTTCATCTTTTATATAGACAAACTTAACTCTAGAGCCGCATGCTAAAACTCATATTGAAATCCCAACTAGGCCAAGGGCCCTATCCAGCTCTCTCCGAGATTGTTTACATCTCAACTTGGCTTTAATGCACACTCTTGATGTGTTGGATGATGCACCGTCTTCCTCAATCGCATCATGACACTTGTCTGTCTTGGCCCTCACATGACCAGATGGGCGCCACTCAAGGGTCGCCACCATGTTTGTCCACGTGTGAGGGGTCACAACCTACTATCTTCATAGTGAGGTTGTGACATTAGACACGCATATGTCTGACATGCCAAAGTACATGCCGAATATTCTGTTTTTTTTCTTTTTTAAATTCAGACGTGCGGGGAGATGCGTAGTATGTGAGCATCGTAACATCCTTTTGCTCGAGTCTTTTTGCTCTATCGAACCTTAGACAAGGTTCTTTTTACTCCAAATCAAGCTTCATTTACTTTGCTCCAGCACTTGTTTTGAACAATCGTTAGAACACATCACACACATGAGCATCCTCTCATTCATCGATGACATCATCTCGACCTGTTTGCAACTTGGCTTTCTCTCGCCAACATACACTGCTTTCTCGTACATTTCAATGCTTTCACTTCTCTTAACAAACTTGCTTTGCCTCGATCTTGCCTCTAATCTAGGTCAAAGTTCTTTCGAAGCATCATCACATCTTTTCTTACATCTTAGTTCTCGGCCACTTGGTCGTCTACTTCTACACCAAGTCAAGACTTTGTCAGGATGAGCCTCAAGGTCCTTTCGAAGCATCATCACATCTTTTCTTACATCTTAGTTCTCGGCCACTTGGTCGTCCACTTCTACACCAAGTCAAGACTTTGTCAGGATGAGCTTTGACCTTTCACGGAGTCAAAACTAACTATAAAGTTCACTTGAAGCTTCCTACCACTCAATAGACCAAATAAGTCTCACTACTTACCAGGTCAACACTAGCTTCTAAAAGCTCACTGGGTGCTCACCCATACTTTAAGACGCCATCCCAAATCTTAAAATGGAATGAAGTTTCATTATGCATTCGGGCACGTTTACGAGAATTGTCTCTCAGGTCCTTCGTACTTACCAAATCTTACCAGACATCCATCCATTATCAAAGCATGATGACACTTGCGACCATGTCATATCAATCGAGCATAGCATACAAAAAACCCATCATATACCACAACCTCGACCCTTGGGATAGGGTGCACTTTTGACACAACCATGCCACCCAACACAGTCACTAAGTTGCTCGTTCTCAAAGGAAGTCACCCAAGGCACTTGTCGCATAAGACTCGCCTATGCCATGACACACGCATATGCCGCGAGGTAGCTCACTTGGGCATCCAAGCCTAGGGGTGGTGGAGAGACAACACACTCATAAATTATAAGGCATTTTTTATCTATCACCCATGGACGTCAAAATGGAAAAGGATCACTTGTCATTGTGGAGTGCCCATTTTAACTCCAATGAACAAAAAATTTGACAGGCTTGCATATCCCATTTATACACAATTAACTCCACAGCCACTCGTCCAACCTCACAATAGAACCTTGACTTTTAGGGAACCCTTCTAGTCCCCTATAAGCTTGTCTTTGACACTTTTATTGCCACGGTTGTTTCTAACTCACTTAGAAAAGAAGCTAGCTTATACAGACTTATTTTTTCTTTTTTATTCCATTTTCATTTTTTGTGAGCTTTTATCCCCTAAAAGTTTTTTTTTTTAGAAAAAAAAAAAAACTAGAATTGCAAATTAGGTTGGTCAGTGTGGTAGGAGCTCAAAAGTGGGTGGCTAAAGGAGCTACTTCCAAGCTTCCAACTATTAGTGTAGTGACTTTCAGGGAAGGAAATGAATGATACTTGAGATCAGCTTTAGAGGCAATATCCTTATCTAAATAGAATATCCAAGTATTGGGTTCAATGCAAAAGGTCAACAGAGTATGTAGCTAACTTGGTTCCAAAGCATCCAGCCTCTTGAAAAAATTGGTGGATCAATTGGTGCAACCAAGAAAGTTATTTCAATGTTGGCAATTTCATGAGATTATGGAAGGGTAGATTGCTGATAGAATACCCTTAGGGAATAGAGATGAAGGCATGGACTATTTTTGAACAAAAAATCATTTCTCGTTTGATATAATGAAAATGCTTAAAAGTTCAAGGATATAAATTCCCAAAGAGAGTGAAAGAGAAATTAAAAACAGAAAAAACTACCATGTAGAGAACAACTATGAACACGAACATTTTATAAACCTAACAAAATACATCACCATAAAAAATGGCTTCGTTTTTTACTTTAGCTATCATTTTGAGAAAATTAAGAAAATTGAGGAGGGCATTCTAAATCTGCTTTCAAATCTACCGCTATGGCTTTTACTTTGTACTTCTCAGAAAGGGCGGAGTAAGTATCATTGAGCTCTTGTTTGATTGGAGAAGAATCTCTAACTTCTTTCTGAAAAAATATTCTACTTTGCATAGAACCATTTCAAGATGAATCCAAACTGAAAGTTTATCTAGAATTTGACTCCATAAAAGAAGCTTCAATAGGCAAAGACACAAAGGAATGCACCACAATACAATTTGAGGAGAAAGTACGCAGCCCCTTAAACCTCCATGAAATTAGTGCAAAAATAGTAACTCTTGAACGAAGACAACCAAAAGTCTTCTTGGAAAAGAAAACACCTTAAAAACTTCGTAAGTTTATGTTTCCCTATTCTATAAAAGAAGGAACTTCTAGTAACTGAAGATCACGTCTCGTGGACAATATTTTAGAGACCATTTACATCGAAGATCATATTTATCCCAAAACCAATGATCTTCTTTGACTCCACCACAATCATCCAATATCATATGATGCAAAATACTGATTAGACCCATCCAGACCAAAAGCATGCTGAACTCTTAAGCATTCAATAGTCCGTTTAACAAAAGGTAAGACTAGAAATATATGTTTCTCTAGCAAAATTGGTTCCTTTCGACATAAGAGAACAAGATTCGACCCCAAATAAACCATGCTCTATATTTGTAGTTAGACCCTTCCCTTTTTAGTTAAGGTCGAATTGATGTGAATTCAAGCTCAATTTTCCCCACACCAACAAGTCTGTCTAGAGGGGGAAGGGGAAATAGAATGAATCCACATTTCATCCCGCCAAAAACGATAATTAAAAGTACATAAAGATCCATAAGTGGAATAGCTTTCATCGCTGAAGAAAACAAAAAAGAAAAAACAAGGAATAGATAGACAAAAGTGGGGATATAAGAACCTCAAGCTCTGCAGATTTCATAGCAACAGGAATGCAGATGAGAACGATGCCAGCCATGGCAATGGCGGTATTGCGTTTCCAATGCTTGGGCCGGCAATAAGGTCCTCCGCTCATGCTCCAAACCTTAGCCCTAAAGTCACCATGGGCTTCTCCATGTTCACCACCTCCCATGGTTTCACTGCTCTCTGAAACTGGAGATCAGAATGGCGATCAAAACCAAAATCATAGCAAACGAATTAGCAATGAACTAAGATCCATATACGCACGAAAACAAATTAGAAATCAGCTCGGAGAAATGGATCGGGAAGAGATGGATTTCGTCGATCTCAGTACCTGAAAATTGGGGGATTTTGATCGCTAGCGAACGAGGAAGATGTGGTGTAATGTATACTGAAGGCCGTGTTTTCGGAAACTCTATCGGCAAAAACGTGGGTGAGCGAGGAGATTTTGGTCCATTTTGCAGTTGAACCGGACGGCCTAATAAATATACATATACATTTGTGAACAAATCAATTTAACCTCAATTTCTTCAAAAATAAAATAAAATAACTTATTTATTAATGACTAAATTAAAAGTTCAAAATAAAATGTTTATGGATGTATTAGTTACTTTGCTTCGAATACTACTTGGTTCATCTACTTTCATCTTTGAATCATTTTAGATGAACCATTTTAGTCCTTCTAGTTTCAAAAAATGCTATTTTGATTCTTTTACTTTTAAGATTGTCATTTTGGTCCGATCCAATCATGCTCAATCAACCATGGTCAATGTCTTTCGTCTCGGGTGCTGCTAAGTGTCAATCTGAACGAAGCAGGAGATATGGCAAGTTTCTGAATCAGCTTAATAAAACTCCTTTGATCAATGATTTTTTATTAATAATCTCTATATTCATGAGTAGTTAGCATATTACTTGTTTATCGTTGAGCTGTAATTAGTTAAAAAGAAATGAAAGCTCCTTCTTTCACCAAAAAAGAAAAGCTTCAGTAAGCTTTTTTTTCTATTTAAAGACTCATCTGATGTTAAGCAAAACTCGAATTGAATAGTATACATACATACATACATACATCCAAGAAGCCTACTTTCATCCAACAAAGTGTACATTCTCATACACTCTCAGAAATTACGCCTCCCATGATGAAGCTTTGTATTAACATTAGTACGAAGAAGACGAGCCTCGTTGCTGCTTCCTTCGCCCTCTCAGCGTGTTCACGCCGCCCTTTGATTCTCCATGTTACCAGCAGGTGGTTTTGATGACAGTGGTGATGGATGATCTTCCGGGGTTGGTTTGGTCAAAGATCAACAATATCCAGGAGCCCATATTCATGTTAATTTAACTTCGTGCATGTTCAGGTATGAGGTGATGACGCAATTCAGTCGATGCACCAGCAAGTTCTGCAGCCGATTTCGGTTCAGTACCCACAAGAATAGTTGTGTTGAAGCAATGAAAAATGATGATGAATTTGGTTTTACCTTGAGATGTGAAATTGAACAATGGCGGTAGTGCTTGGCCGTTAGGTAAACATGCATTTGGATCTCTCAAATCGTCAAAGAAGGGGTGTGCACAAGCCTCCAACTGCGATCAAAAAGGCCACTTCATTGTCCTAACCCATCATGTAAGGGACTAACAATATTTGCAATTTCAAAGAAACAAAGTCATTGTCAAATAAGTAATGGTTCTTACCGCGGTGCAACGTAGGTTGGGCGAATACTGGAGCAACCTTGACACGAGATCTATGGCGTCTGCAGGCATTCTCATGTGAAATATCTGAATATTACAACTTCAATGAGAATTCCACCCTCGTGACAAAAAATAAAAGATCCATAACTATATAATTTTGCACGAAAATGCAAGAGACCTTATGCCACGGGTGTGCTTTAATCTGAGGAAATTTGAATTCGGTGTAATTTGGGTTCATGCACTTGATTTCCTCTCTGGTTGGTGTTCCCAATATCTAATTCACGTGGTAGGGAAAAAAAAGTAAAGATCAGATAAGTGACTTTGTTTCGATGTTGAAATAAGTCAACAAAGGTCGATCATACCTTGATGATCTCTACCAATTGATCAACACCACTTTCCCCAGGAAAAAGAGGCTGCAAACAATTTCCATGTCCATCAAACATCAGAAAGACCATGAAAATAGATTGTTGATGTACATATAATGAAACGATTATGAAATCATAACACAGTTGTAATCTGAACAGACAATGCCCTACAACTTCAACACAGACACTAAAGTGAAGACCTACCTGTCCTAAAAGAAGCTCAGCCATTACACAACCAACCGACCACATATCTATGGCATTGGTGTACTCCGTTGCCCCGAATATGAGTTCGGGGGCCCTATAATACCGTGAACAAATATAAGATATGTTAGGTTCTCCTGGCATCTGAAATTGAAAATTAAATTGCATCAGATCATAAATTAATAAATTTCCTCAGATAAGAATCAAATCCAAATTCAGGTATATTCATACCAACATCTTTGCGCTCCCAAAATCACATATCTTTAGTTGATGAGTGTGAGGATTAACCTGCAGAATGAGCAGAATAAAATGAGCTGCAAGTAAAAGATAACTACCCATCACTTCTACCTCAAACTAACTTTCAATTTAAGTAACCTCTTTACGGAAGAACTCAACATCATAATAAGCATAATTACTTCAAGTTCCTTATCATTTTAATATGTTTATACAAAGTGAGATTTGATAACTATTAACATGGAAACATTGTTGAGGATTAAGGTTTTGGCCAGCCTTTGACAACTTGGCTGTAGCATATGCAGCATACGTGTGCAGGGGTAGGTAGTGTCATCCTCAATTAGATCCCTTGTATAATGTGTTTCACAATACCACTTACTTGAACATTTTTCAAAAAGGCGGTGGATATAGTTTTTACAAACTAAGAATTTTCAAGTCTGGATCACATCTTTGGAGCTCTTAGTTCGCCTTGGCTTGTAGAAGATATTGATGAATTATGATGGAGGTTCTATCTCATTTGCCTTTTTATGTATCTTCGAGAGAGTGACAATTTTAGCTTGGAGAGTCCCTTGCTAGTTTTCAATGCCTTGGGTGGATGAAAATTTTGAAGGAGTTCTATAATATTTTCCATTAGGCCCTATTCTTTCAGATTTAAGCCATTTCTATATAGTTATTTCGGTTTCAGTTTAGCTCCTTTCGTTAGGCTATCTTCAGTTTTCTCTAGGTTTCTCTTATGTATTATTTCATTCTTCTTCTTCTTCTTCTTCTTTTCTCAATGCAAGCATGGTTTTTCAATGAGGAAAACAAAAAAAAAAAACAAAAAACAAAAAAAAAAACAAAAAAAACAAAACAAAAACAAACAATCAAGCGATGAAGAAAACTAAGCAAAAGGAATTGTTGGATGGTGGAAAAAGGGAAAATGTCCTACCAGTAGATTCTGAGGCTTAATATCACGGTGACATACTCCTACGACCTGATGCAAGTAATTTAGAGCCCGGCAAATCTGGAGAAGAGAGAACAGAAGTTACTGCATTTGTACGGAGGGTTGCAACAGTCAAATGTGGAAAGTTAAATACTACTCATGCCATCAAATCAACAGCTAACTGAGGGTTTACCTGATATGTATAAAGCTGCACATAAATAATAGGCATACTCCGGTGTGTCCTGATATAATGCTTAGAAACTTTGTAGACAGTTTCGGATATATACTCCAGGACAAGGTTGAGGTATAGCTCATCTTTATCAGTAGTGGAAAAGAAACAATGTTTTAGTTGCACGATGTTAGGATGGTTGAGTATGCGCATAGTCTGGAGTTCCCTGTTCTTATATCTCTTATCCTGCAGCACCTTTTTTATTGCTACGGCTTCATTTGTTTCCAAACACTTAGCCTATAACAATGTACATGTAAATTTCAAAAGTTGCACCAACCTCCGGATCCAAAAAGAACCAGAACAGGCATGGCATAATCAAGTACCTGAAAGACAACACCAAAAGAACCAGTACCGACCACGCGCTCTGCCATATAGGAGATTGTCTGCAACAAAGTTACAATAGCAAAGAAAATTTTCAAACAACTC
Source organism: Cucurbita moschata (assembly GCF_002738365.1). NCBI lineage: Eukaryota > Viridiplantae > Streptophyta > Magnoliopsida > Cucurbitales > Cucurbitaceae > Cucurbita > Cucurbita moschata. Next base: position 3,902,747 of record NW_019268539.1, read on the forward strand.
TAACCAATTACAAGAAATCATAGACAATAGGATTTGATTGAAAACGTTACAATGAAGTATGTCATATCTTTCATTGTAACATAACAAGCATTTAAAATGTCACCTGTTTGGGGATTCCATTTCGACCACCAACTGTAGTTGCAATTATCTGACCGGCTTCTGTCCCATTGCCATTCACGACATCAGGTTCAAAGTCCTAAAACGGAGGTATAGCAAACAGAATCTCAATACTTTCACATAAACACTTTCCGCATGGTCTAGATATCAAAGTATACAAGATAGTCGCATTTCGACTGCTATAAGTTCAATATGTGAAGGTGAATCACAATGTACAGAGTGAAAAAGGTATGACAAATATGGAAAATACAGAGAATTTTTTAAAACCAACAACAAAACAAGGAGCTATATTTGAACTTGGAAGTTATCTAAGAATAACCTTTTCATCATGGTTGGATTTCTCATCTCTAATTCTCATTTCACGCATTTCCCTTGGAAGGTGATCAAAACCAGATTTCTCTGCTCCAGCTGTTGATGAAATGTTTGAAGTGCTCGCAGCATTATCCAAAGAAGTGCAAGCCAAATCCGGGTCTAAACCAGAGGCAACTGTTTCGACATCATCGGAAACCCCATCAACCTTCTGTTCAGTTTCTTGATCAACTTTTGCTCGCTTTATGCCAAAATCTCCACCCTTAAAAAAACACATTGATAAGGAGATATTCTAAAAAAAATGATGAAATCGAAGACATCTAACACCATAGCACTGAAAGTATCTCAATTATGGTAAGAGAGAATGCATGATGTTCCACCACGTCATAGAATTTGAATATTAGTTTAGTTGTTCCCCGACGTGACCGAAAGCGAAACCATTAAGAATTTGAACAAGCCGAATCGCTTTCAAAGCGGAAAAAACGACAAAATCAATTAGTTCAAAATTAGAAAGCTTAAAAGAAGTAAAAAACAAAAATGAAAGGTAAGTAATTATGAGGTGATCTTCCAGATTCCAGTGGATCGGGCATTCCAAATTCGAACTCAGTTTCCCAAAACGCAAAAGAATAGATAATTGAACATGAAAAATTATACTCACCGGGTCAGAAGAAATGGAAGTCCGACCAGAAGTAATGCTCTTAAGACGACGCATCATATTCATGGCGATTATTGATTGGGTCGCGTCCGCTCACCTCCCAACAGAGAGATGAAACCCTAATTCGCCCGGAAAACACCCCCTCGACGCAAAAAGTCCCAAGGAAACACAGAATCATCCGCCCGAAACGAAGCCCCTGAACGAAGATTTTTCTGCAATGGGCAGAGAAGAAAGAGGGAATTGAGGCAGCAGAAGAGAGAGAAACCCAGATCTCTCTCTCCTCCAGCTGCTGAAGAGAGAGCTGAAGAGAAGAAGGGCAGAGAAAAAGGGAAGGGAAGGGAAGAAGGGAAATTAGGTTTAAAAGCTTAGAGAAGGCATTGTTGGAAGATTTAGATTTGGTGAAGGACGGATAAAAACCAATCATTGGATCCCGCTTCTCAACGTACGTCGGTCAAACCAGGATCCTCTGCCTCTCCTCTCCTTTTCCCAATCTGCCCCTCCTTCCTTCTCCTTTTTACCAAATATGCCTTCTCCATCTCCGCTATATATTTCAATATTGCACTTTATAATAATATCTAAACTAAAACAACACACATTCAAATTTCTTTAACTTAAATAGAGCTAAGGATAATTCATATATATTATGCTACGACATTAATATGATATTTTAGAGGCTAAGTTCGTAATTTAAGAGACAAAATGTCCAAATGTTTTCAAATGGACCTAAATGTGTGGGCTGCCTAAATAAATGGGCTACAAACAATCTATATATGATTGCTCCTTAAATGGGCTTGTTAGTAAAGGTCCTCTTTTTTCATATTATATCGTTAAAATTGGGTATACCTAATAATAAACCATATTTCTTTTCTTTTTCTTTTTCTATTGTAATTTTTCAAAAAACAATTTTTTTTTTCTTTTTTGAAAAGATAATTACCATTGAGACCCATTTGTTAGGAATCACGACTCTCCACAATGGTATGATATTGTCCACTTTGAGCATAAGCTCTCATGGCTTTGCTTTGGGCTTCCCCAAAAGGCCTCATACTAATGGAGATAGTATTCCTCACTTATAAACCCATGATCTTCCACTAAATTAACCAATGTGGGACACTCCCAATCCCAATAATCCTCAACACCATTAAAGGGAAAATCATAATTAATAGAAAAGTGTGTGTTTGTTTAGATAGAGCCTAAAAAATGAGACAAGATTGTAGAAAAATGAGAACAATTATTAAAGTGGCTTCTCTCTTATTTGATACATTATAAGATATTTGAAGGGCTACCAGATTAACACATAAACATTTGTGAGATGTCACACTCAAAATCAAAGAGAAAAAAAAAAAAAAAATGTAAAAGAGAAGATTGATATTGACATCCTAACTCCCTTGAAAATGAAGAAGGTTGAGTGATGGAAAATAATTGTAAGTATAGAGGCTTCTTCTAAAAGATGACCGAACCAAACAATTATCAACAAACTAGTACTAACTCCTCAACTCCTCCAACAAAATCTACTTAACCGTGGTATCAATTTTCCCTGTCTATAGTCCATCGTCCATGTGGCCTAAGCGAGCTATCTTATAGCATATATGTGTCACTGCATGGGCAAGTATTACAACACGAATGTCTCGGGCTACTTTCTTTGAAATAAGTTTTTCAAGTACAGTATTAGACCATGTGTTCCTATTGCCTTGATAGAACCCAAATGGTTGAAATGTTCGAGAGACCTCGATGATAGGAATGACATGTGGCTTAGTTCTCGGTAGACATGATCAAGTAAGCTACGATGACTTATGACATCCCGAGAGCTTGGATGACATCAAGATACATGGGTCGTGTTAATTTGGAACCAAGATGACAAGTTGAGATCCAACAACAATTATGAGAGACCTTGGCGTAGAATAGAGGTAAGGTTGAATCGAGGTAAGGTTGAATCGAGTGACTTGGCTCTGAGTATAGACAAATTAGATAGAGTCACAGACGATTGAACATGCACGCAAAGGTGACGTATGTGGCCGAACAACCTTAAATCATACCGAGTTGTGTTCGGTTGGTAAAGGTAAACCTCGCGTATCAAGATCATAATATTAAAACCTTAATTTATTTAAATAATGAGAGGGACTGAACTTTTTTGTTTTCAACATTAAGAATCAAACTACAAGCTTGTTAAGAATCTAAAGAGAGAGAGAGAGAGAGAGAGAGAGAGAGAAAACAACGTTATCAAGAAGATTCTCTCTGCATAATTTTTTAATAATCAATAAGATCAGTCAATTCCTTTTAAAATACAAATACATTTAAAAGAAATTAAGGAAAATTGATTAAAGAACAAGAGGATCATAAATATAAAAAGCTGTCGGCATAGTCAACGAAGGAACCAAAAAAAAAAAAAAAAAAAAGAGGTTGAAAAGAATATTAAAAGGCCATAATACCGGGAGGCGTCGGCGGAGGGGAGGTCCGGTGGGAGCAGGTTCAAAAAGAGGGAGAGGGTATATGATTGAGGATGGCGGTGGAACCCAGCGCCTGTCACCGCCATGGGTGGGTGGTGGCGGTCGGCGGTGGGCCAACCCGACGACGCTCTTCATTTCTGATTTAACCTTTCTCCCCCACTTTTCACCGTCTTCTATTTTAAAATTTGGTCTCACCGGTGGTGAAACAGGATAAAAAAACTTTTTTTTTTATTTATTATTTTTTTTTTTACAGTATACAAACCAAACACTCCCATAATTCCTGCCCATATCCAACCCTACGGTTCCGGAATCCCAGAGATTAGACCCCCGACCCCACCAGTCTCCATCTAAATACCCTACTCAAAAAAAATAATAATAATAAAACGTCTCTCTCAAAAACGCCGTTCATCATTATCCCCGACTGTCACCTAATGTTCACCACGTGTATACCCCTAATTGGCCAGTTGAAACAAGCCGAAAAACTTGACATTAAATGTGACACTTTTCTCCCAACAGCTTCTGTCACCTATTTATTACGTTGTCAGATGGATGTGACTTCGTAACTCCACCTGTATCGGCGGCGCGTGACTCTACTCACCCCAAAACAATATTAAATCCTTCCCTAAATATTGCTCAAATCAGTGAAATCTCGTCAACTAATTAATTTCAAACAAACACAGATCAGGAAAATTACAAATTCCATTAAATCAAAGGAGGGAAAAAAAATTCAAATACATAATTAACAAAAACACCCTTTTTTTTTCTCTCTTCTTCACAAGAAAACTAGAGGGTAAACTTGAGTCAATACCCGAACCACAACCACGACCACCACCACCCTACTATATATATATAAATTAGAAAGAAACCCTTTTTTCCTCTTTCCCGAGCCACCGACTGGGTGTCTTAACACGGGCGGTTCGTTCTTGACTCAATACCCCCACCTCGCCCACCTTAAAAGACTTCACACTAACTCACATTTTTTTTTTCCTTCTCACATACTGTTCACAACCCTAGTATAGCAGTAATAATAATAATAATAACAAACAAATTACTCAGGGAGGGGTAAATTAAGTAAAATAAGTTTTTTTTTTTTTTTGGGTAAAAAAAATATATAATTCCATCAGCACGTGGAGAGTCACGCGCGGATCGGGCATCAGGTTTCGCATTGAAGAGCGGCCTTGATCTTCTGGACGGTGCAAGAGATGAGATTGTTGACTGTTTCAACCGATTCCACGGTGAGCTTCGCTGTAGGGAGGCTATTCACCAGGATTTGAAATGCCACGGTGAGAAGGGACCCACCGCCTGTCCCTCTCTCGCCCTGCCGCCCTCCCTCCCCGCCACTCGGACTCCTCCCACCTGTCACCGCGCCGTCAGCCACAATCGCAAACCCTGAAGGCAAAAGCGCCACGTACGCAGAATCGCCGCCATTCATCACTACGTGCATTGCCGGAATGTCGACCGGCGCGTAGACCACAAGGGAGCCGGCCGCGTCTATGCATGTCTCTTGTAGAATCAACATACTGCTCTGGTTCGCATTCATAGCCTGCGAGTACGAAAAAGAAAGACCCCTCAAACTTTGCATTAATTTACAACAAAAAGTCAAAACCCAATGGGAAAAAAGGTAACTTTTTCTTTTTGGCATTAAGAAGAAAGTTGAAAAGGTGGGGGAATGGATCAGAAGAAAGAAAAGAGAAGTGGGTCACAGAATTCAGAGGAGACGTTGACAAGTTTTTTGTTTTTGCTTTTATGTTGACTTTTTTTCTCTTCTTTCTTCCCATCAGAAGCTGCAAAAGCAAACAAATGGGGTTCTGTAACTTTGCCTGCCGCCCCCACACCCCCACACCCCCAC
>NW_019268539.1:3908581-3915414 GCF_002738365.1 Cucurbita moschata
CCCCCCCCCCCCCCCCCCCCCCCCCCCCCCCCCCCCCCCCCCCCCCCCACCCCCCACTCTAAAACATGTCCTCGTGGATACTTCCAATTCCCAAAGTCGGCCCTCTGATCCCCACAAACGATACATCTCCAACTCAGGGGCACATGCGTTATGGAAAAAGGCATCGTTTGGATATCAAAATATTATAATAATAATAAGAATTCAGGTAGAGAGAGAAACCAAACACAACCCCTTTAAATAAATAAAAGAGTTCTAGAGAGAAATATTACGCTGGCTCTTAATAGAGAGACGCAGTTGCCATGATCTTGGCCTTTGGCGATATGAGCCATCTCCTGCATGGGGCCGCCGTTGGATAGGATGTCCCATTCACTTCTCAGCCGCTCGTCACGGAGGAAATCAAAAAGTCGTTGGGGCGATACCGGGAGCCATACCGACGTAGCTGCACTCAACACAATGCCTGGAGGTTCCCCAGGATCGTCCACGCTCTTTCGTGTCATGACACGGACGTCCTCATCGACGCTCCCGGCATTCAGCTTGTTCCATTTGTGCACTGTGGATGCACACACGCCTGCGCAGAAGTTGGCTGTCATTCGTTGCGCTAGCTTCAGCATGCTCCGCCTCCCGCCCGCAGTTATGGCTGCAGCAAGTAAACATTAACAAACTTATAATAACATCCACAGTCAGTCAAGATGTTTATGCTGTCTTAAAAAAGAAACATGAGACAATAAGATACCGGTGTGGTCTCGTATTGGAGCAGCTGATGACATGAGAATGGCGAGGCATTCACATTGCCGTTGAAGGGTGGCAACCCACCGTTGTGCTCCGAAGCCCATGCCGGAGCTGAGTAGGGGACGGTAGAGCTGGTGGACTTGGCTATCATCGTAGTCTGCATGTTCCACCCACGTAACCTGCTCCCATAATCGTAACACCTCAATAATTTACTAAATATTCATAAATTTGATTCACATGATAAGATGTTTAGCAAGTCAAAGCATGATCCCAGCAGATTGACCAACTTCATTTTCAAAAAAGGGGTAAAAAAATTGAAGGGCATTTGTTTGACTGTTGTGGAAATCAGAAATGGTGAAGAGGAGAGAGAGAGAGAGAGAGAGAGAGAGAGAGAGAGAGAGAGAAATCATTGGTGTTTGACTAAATAGTCGTTGTTTGGATTAAAAAAAAAGAGACTGACACATGAAGAATTGGCTGGAACCAGTTCAGACACAGATGCATTCATCTATTAACCAAACACCAGCATAATCGAATAGAAACATCAAAATGCCTTGGTTTTCATCGAACCAATGAGGCAACCTCCACTATTTGTATGGATAAATAAACAATTTAATGTGCTCGAGACACAGAAATTTCAGTAACAAAACAGGAACCTCGATTTCCAAACATTATTTTAATGAAAATTAAGCAAACCCAGATGTTGAAAATCCAAGTTCTAGATAGAGAAATTTTGTCAAAAAGATTTGGAGCATCCCAAGAACATATAGTATTGTTTTGGAAGGTTCAGATTCTAAAATATTGTGTTGCTTTGATTTAAATAATGCACTACTGACAGATTAGTGATTATAGTGAATAATCACTAAAGTTTTAAAGTCTGACTTTGGGAACTGGAAATCTGGAAATGGGCAACTGGACAACAATGGTAATGGCTTTGAATTTTGATCCATTATTTCTTCTTCATTTTCAACTTCTCTGTGTTGCTTTCACTTTAATGTTTCGTGGAAGCCAAAATAAATGTAAGAAAGGACGACCAGAAACATCAAAACCACACAAAATGGGTCTCCGATGGAACATTTCATGGGAAAAACATTTAATTTCATGAACTATTCATTAAATGTGAGATTAATTTTCCTAATCCCATCTAAAATTATGATGTGGTTGTTTTGTGTTTTTACCTTGGAATACCCATTGGGCATGTCTTGTACAACACACCCAGAAGGAAGCCTTCTGCAGTTGATGAATGGCGAACCACCACCAGCTGGCGTCTCTCTCATGGCATCAACCGATACGTCCACGACTGCCCATACCCCTTCGGCATGCTGCTTGCAGAACCGTAGAAAACTGACTTCCCGGACTGGCACCAAAGGTGAGAGCACTTGAAGCTCTGCGTGCATCTGAGAGATCAAACAAAACCAATCTTAGATCTCCATGAACTGTGGAAGAGTTAAGTCTGCAAATTCAAGCAGTCTCTTACCAGTTGAAGTGCACCATTCCTACTTCCCCCCATGCCACTGGAGATCACATCAATGGTCGTCGTTCGAGCAATCAGACATGGAAACATCTCAGCCCATCGATTCTGCAAATGATATGATGAAGAAATCAGGAACAAATATAAGTAGTGATCGTTCAAGAGGCTTATCGTTTTTGTTTTAAATGTTTACCGAGTCCATCAATGTCTCGACAAGAGCCAAGCTGTTGATGATCACCATGCCAGTTTCTCTCGACGCCTCGGTCACGAAACCATTCGATTTCATGCCAATGCAAGGAGTGAATGTCCTCATGTATTCTTCCTGGTTCAGTATTTCTCTTCCACCTTCCAAGCTCCCAATCCAAAGTGGCTCATCAGTCTGCGCCATTTTGACCAATTCATCCATGGCAGCCAAAGCAAGCTCTAGTAGCATAGATCGTTCAACTGAACGATCAAGTCCTGTCCCCGGTGTTGGCCTCACAGGTGGCTGAACGACAGCCAGATTACCCGACAACCCACCTCCAAAATCCGGTCCAATAGGCATTGAAGTCGCCATGGTCAAGCTACCAAATCCATTACTCCCAACTCCCAGTTCCAGACTTGAGCTCGGCAATGGAGGTGCAATGGAGTTTGCCAGTGACAAAATTGGTCTGCCGAGAAACTTCCCAGCAAGTGCACAAACCCGGTCCAACTCATCCTTCAACCGAGCATTATCAATCCTTAACTGCTGCTCTTCCAGCGAGATTTCTCCGATAATCGCCGGACCGCCGCAATTCGAACAGATTGGATTCCTCATAGCATCTCGAATCGACATATTCTCAGCTCTAAGCTTATCATTCTCCTGTCTAAGCAAAGTATTCTCATGGCGTTCCAACTGGGTCTGATCCAAACATCAAAAACAACACATCATCCATATCGAAAGCCACAAAAAATGAACAAAAAGAATGGTGCAGTGCAGCTATTACCTTCATTTGGGTCCTCCGGTTTTGGAACCAAAATTTAACTTGTCTAGTTTCTAAACACAGCCTCCTACTCAACTCGAGGCGTTGTTTCTCATCAGGATGAGGGCACTCTTTAAAAACACTAACAAACCCAAAACGAAGATGTTAAAAAATGGATTGATGAAGAAAGGAGAGGGAATGAAAAAGCAATCGTACGCTTCGAGCTCTTGGATTTGCTGAGGAGTGTGTCGGTGGTAACGCTTCTTCCTCGGAGGATTGTCGGCAGCGTCCTGGTCATCGCCGGAGCCGCCGTCCATGTTGTCACTCCCAGATCTACTCTCGTGCTCTTCCTCTCTGCCTCTTCTTCCAACATTATGCTCGAAACCCTCGGGCAATCGGGCAGCTAAATCTCCCTGCCCGCCATCCATGTTCGTCTGAGGATTTTCAAACCCATTAGAAATCGCCACAAAAACACAAAAGATGAATCGAGCGAAAAACGAAGAAAAGAGAGGGAAATAAGTACAAGAGCAAGAGACAGTCCAGGGGAGTTGAACATCGATTTGGTGAGGGATTGAGTGATGAGGCGCGGGGGAGCGATTGCGCCGGAGGATATATTTCCGCCACCGCCGATGCCTCCGGTGGGGTTATTGTTGGTGGTGGAGTTAATTGTGTAAGGTAAATCCGCTACGAATCGAGCACCAGCACCTCCGCCGCCGCCGCCGTCGAGGAAACCCCCAAAACTCATCGGCCAAAGCTTCTATAACTTCCTCTTTTATTTATTTCTTCCACTCGCTACTGTTTTTGGGGTGCTTACAGAATCAACGAAGAACTTAGCCCAATGCTAGAGAAATGAATGAAATGAAGGCTTTCCACAGAAACCCAGAAGAAATAACAGACCCACAAAACCCACAAAACCAAAAAGCAATAAGAAGAAGAGAGAGAGAGTGAGATGGAAAAACCCCTTCTGCTATTGCTCTCTCTCTCTCTCTCTCTCTCTCTCTCTCTCTCTCTCTCTCTCTTCAAAAAAGAAGAAGCTGAAGAACCCTAGTTAATGGGGGCTACTCGAGCCTCGCTGCATGTTTAAAAAAAAAAAAAAGAAGAAGAAGAAGAAGAACCCCTTTCAAGGCAGCAGAAAACTTGGAGAATCGAAAAAAGAAAAAAGAAAAGAGAGAGAGAGAGAGAGAGAAAGAGAAATGGAAGAATGGACGTTTTGTATTGTTATTTTAAAGATTTGTGCAGAGAGAAGAAGGGGAGAGAGAGAGAGAGAGAGAGAGAGAGAGAGAGAGAGAGGATAAAACGCAATATGTGGAGTATTGGAAGCCTTAGAAATACGGAGGTACAACAAAAGGGTAAAAGGGGGTGCGGTTGACTCTCAATCGCCCTTTCCCAAACCCTCTGAAAATGGCATCATACACTTACAGTTACAGTGGTGAAGAAGAAGAAGAAGAGGAAGAGGAAGAAGAAGAAGAAGAAGAAGAGGAAGAGGAAGAAGAAGAAGAAGAAGAAGAAGCTTAAATAAATAACCTATTCCCTTGTATGGGTCTCTGACTTTGGGAACTCCAAATTTTTGTACCAATCTCTTCCCTAAATTATGCAACTCTTTCACAAATTTTGGAATTCAATATATACTCAATTTCATTTTTTAGAATTATTATAATTTAACCTATTCTTTTAAAATGTTTTGATAATATATTACAAACCTTCATACATGCCATTATCAGTTATTAATGAATTTGTGAGTGTGTAATATCATATTTTAGTTTTTGATTATGATTATTTTTAAAAAATTAATTCCTAAACCACGAGAGAGAGAGAGATAGAAAAAAAAAATAAATAAATAAAAGACCGAGATTGAATAATAGGATGATGGGATATTTTTCACAAAAATGACATTATTTAACAAATTGACAAAGTTTTTATAAATGCTAAAGAACTTATTAAACCAAATCTTGGGTGAACCCTAAGGCCTTTGTGTTAGAGACAGGACCACAAAAATTAGGTAGAAGGGGGAAGGAGGTGAGTTATGGTGGCCTTTTATGAGTCATACAAAATGTTGTTTTCTTTGGCTTGCTTCTCACTTTAGTCTATGCATAGAGAGAGTATAGGGCCTTTGGTAACCTTGTGCATTCATTCATGCCTTTCCCCAATTCCCCATTCTCTCTCTCCTATTAATTTTTTGCACCCTTCTTCCTTTCCCCTTTCATTTTTTTTTTTCTTTTTCATTTAGTGTTTTTGTTTTGCAATGCAAGCATACTCAATCCTGCTTCCAAGGGGTAGTTTCGTCATTTCTTAAGAGTATCGAAGGTTAGTTGACTCGTCGGTTTAGCAATTCTAAATTTATTAGTCGTGAGTTTGGAGTTTGGATTATTATAAGTCTCAATAATAAGTAATTTTAAGAACCAAATAGAAAACAAAAAGAGAGAGAGAGAGAGGTGAAAGTAGGCACATACATGGTTATGAAGCTAAGTGTGAGTAATAAATGGCACTATAAATATTTGTTTAATTTGGGGCAATTAATTTAAATATAATCTTTTCCACTTTAAGAAAAAAGGAAGTGTTGCTTTAATATACCTCATTATGAGGTAATTAAATTCTTTTTTTTTTTTTTTTTTTACTATCATTTACCACCCCCATACTATTTACTTCAAATTCTTCTCATTATATTTCTTGTCTCAACCATATGGACTAAACTAAAATTAAAGTCCAAGTATAACTTAAATGAATTATTAGGCTTTAAAACTAAATTTATAATATAACTTAAATGAATTATTATATGCATAAAAATAGCAACTTAAAAATAATTACAAACGTAGTAAAACAAAAATCTCCCACTTTCAAATTTTTTTAATCTAAAAAATGTAACGTTTATTACCATTACAGTTCCATCAATATGTAATTAAATCAAAGACTTGGAAAGTTTATAGAGTAGTTAGTTGGTTAGTGATTATATAAATTAATGACTATCACATGAAAATACAAATATTTATAGATCAAGATGACCAAAGGTAACAAAACATCAATATTCTAGCAATTTAGTCTAAAATCTATTAAATATGAGATAAAATGTACGAAGAAATGATATAATGGTTATTGTCGGGTATCCCACACCTTGAATGATGCAGAAAGGAAGTTGAGTGGGCGAAGGTAGCGTCAAAAATTGGAACTTCATCACAAACTCAATAATGCACATCCAAAGCATATACAAATTTTAAGGTCTATTATTATTCTTCTCTCTTTTACACAAAATAATGGTTATAGAGAGATGTAAATGGAAATGTGAAACAGAGGCACATGGTGAATGAGATCATTTATTCCAATGTTTTTGTCTAATACTTTGGCTCCATCATTTATTCTAAAAAAGAAAAATAAATGTTAATATGAACCTAACTCAATTGATCAAGAGAAAAACTCGGTTCTACTAATCCCATTAAACTGATGCCATGTCATTGCCTTTTAAGAAGGCTTGAAAATGAAGGAAGGAGGGGAAAAGAGAGGTGTGGGTTGGCAATGGCGTGACTTTCATTAAAACATAAAACCCTTTTCAATCTATAAGTCGGGCAGCGCTTGTGAAATCAAATGTGGGATATCATATCATTCCCCCCAAAATACAAATACAAAAATATATGATTAGTGAGAAAAATATTTATTAAAGGATGGGGGTAAGGAAGTTATAATTAAATGAAGGGGGGGGGGGG
>NW_019268539.1:3915810-3922518 GCF_002738365.1 Cucurbita moschata
GGGGGGGGGGGGGGGGGGGGGGAAAGATGGAATGGCAATGGTCCACATGAGCGGAAAATAAATAGAAAACAGTGGAGGATGAATTTGGGGGCGGTAGGGGTGTAGGGTGTAGGTGGATCCCCACACATTCCAGCCAGCAGCCAGCATGGAGTTTGGGAGGGAGGGAGGGCAGCCTCGTTTATAGGTGCGGCCAAAGACGTGGAGGATCCACGCACCCTCTCCTCCTCCTCCTCCTCTTCCTCCTCCTCCTCCTACCCTATTCCCCTCTCCCTTCATCCTTCATACCCTATTACCACCTTAAACCACAACGCTACCTCCCAACTTGTACTCAATGAGTCTTTTGTTTTTGATAATGTAGAATACTTATTATCTCAACGCTTCAATATTGTGTTTGTGTTTTAGTTGTTTGTTGAAAAAGAATTAACAGCCTTACTCATCAGATGTATAGTAAAGAACATATAGCGTTTCTAGTTTATGATATACTATAATACAAGTACCATTACGAATAAAGTATGTGTTTAACAACAGAATGTACCTGATCAAATTCAGCCACGCTACTCTGCAAACCCTGTGGGAAACTTCCATTTCCTTCATGTCTTGGGAAATGTACAACTTTATTGATGGAGTCAACATCGGCCTAGTACACACAAAGGAGAGGTTATTAGTAAAGAATTACATGACCAAACTTTGAAAAATGGGAGCTAAGAAGACCTGAATTTGGTTTGTGTTTATTAAAGCCAGGAGCTGCTTCTCAATAGCTTCAATGTTTGTACCAAAAACAACAGCCACTCTCTGCAAACCAACTGCCACAAAGGGCTCGGTGTAGACAATAAGTGCTCTGTTTCTGATTTTATTATACAGTGTCTCGTAGTGATTGAAGAAATATATGTCAGCCAACAGCCATTCTCTCAAGTTATCAAGGTGTCTGAAGCACGAACAATAACGCCTGCCAATAGATCATCATACACTAAGAATCTGAACATGAAGTTTGGTTGAGAAAAGATGAATCAAAGTTCACTAGGATACCTCAAGTAAAAATCCCTGACGAGCTCCTTGACTTCCAGAGCAGAATCCAAGTAGAAATGAAAGTTCTGATTATCTATAACTGAAGTCTGGGGATGTAAAAAACCAGTGACTAAATAAAATTCTGTGCAAAGTAAATGGAGAATTAGAAAAGAAAAATGGAAAAATTGGTGCCTTGAACTCTATTGGATCAAAAGTTGCGAGTGCACATAGGGCGCCAAAGGTAGCAATATCATGAGCAGCCATGACTTTTGAAAATCGGTTTCCCAATTCTTTACTTACTCCCAAGAGCTGCATGTATATTCCTAAGAATATGAGTTACGGAAGAATTTATTGACATGGAAATGATGATGGATTGGCTAAGCCAAACCTGATGAGCAGCGTCTTTATAGCAATGTGCCTTGAAGCGAGCCAGTCCCAGAGCACAGCGCAGAGTCTCCATTGTAATAGGATTAAGATTTGGATATTGCATTCCTTTTTCAGCAATCTCCCCAGAAGCTTCAAACTGCCCCAACTCAATCACCACCACAATCAAACGCCTTAGCAATTCTGAGTAATTCTTATCGCTCCTGCAGAAATGTACGCTCTTCTTGTAAAACGCATAAGCCCTCGTAAGAGCGCCGTGGTCCTCGTAGAAAACTGCTATCGAATTGAACACGTTTCTTGCGTCCTCCGCACATATGGTTCTTTCCGTGTAAGATTTCTATCACAAAATCACCAATGAGGTGTATATATATCGAGATAATTCAATAATCACTACAGAATTTGATTTACTGGTTCATTTCATACCTCACAATTCTTCGCGCAGAGAATGATGGTTATATATATCGAGATAATTCAATAATCACTACAGAATTTGATTTACTGATTCAATTCATACCTCACAATTCTTCGCGCATCTCTGTAGCATTTCGCTCATCACACGCCTCCCCTCAATCACCGAGTTGCACCAATTTTCATCCATGTCGTAATTAGGGCCCAATCTCCCGTCAATTTTTCGCACGATTTTGATGAACACATTCACGTCGTTGCCCTTTTTGGCTATATCGTACGCGATTCGGAGTGCCTCCAGTTGCATTCTCCGCCGCCTTTCATTGGCGTTGCCGAAGCGATCGGCGATGAATATGAGGCGGAGGATTTTGGTACTGCGGTGGTAGTTGCTTGCGTATGCTTGGATGTCGAAATGCTTGCCCCCCTTCAAGAATGGCGTCGGAGAGTGGCCTTTTCCTTCTTCATCGCTATCGAAGTTACCATAATTATCTTTCGGTTTGTTGCTGTGGCCATCGGATTTGCTTCTCCAGAAATGCATTTCGGCGGACTCTGGAAGAACAGATTCTTTTTCTTGCTGCAGCGGATAGAGAGAGGGAAGTGTGTGAAGTGAAGGCTGCGTTTATGCGGCTTTGGTAACTGTTACCACACAAAACGACAAAATTATAGTTCGTTAAAGTCAAAGTTTGAATGGATTTGGTTGATTTTTTTTTTTTTTTTTCCCTGAATTTTTTTAGAACTTCAAAAACCTATCCATCTATTAAATAAAAAATAATAATAATAATAAAAATTTAAGATATTTTATGTAAACTTACATATTTTTAAAACATGGATGCATAATTACCCTTTAGATAATACTAAAATTCTTATTGGTGGATGATATAATACTTTATCTAATTGAAATATGTTGATATTAATATATTACATAATTGACATTTAAATTGAAGTATGTTAATTTTCTATTACTAAAGCTAATCTCTTCATATTAATATATTACAGATGCAAGAGATAAACATACAAGGAAAGTATATTGGTAGTTGAGGGGAAATAGTTTACCAGATACTGGCAACCTTCTGTTTGTTATCCTCCAAACTACATTATTGTTTCATAAAGTTTATGAAACTAACTACTACTGTAAAGCATCATCCAAAGAGGCCTCACTTTTTCCCCTATTTCCTACTGAACAGACTTCTCAACTTCCCCCTTTCCAGTTTCTCTACCAGTTTCTTCGCCCCCGGTATGTCCATCTCTGCTAGCTTCTTAAGATACCCGATCGCCCCATACGATATCATCAGCTTCTTGCATTTCCTGCTTGACGAGAGCAACCCAAGGCACGCGACCGCATATTTCTTTGCTGTGTTTTGGGGGCTTGGATCAAGCAGTTGGACGAGATTTGGGACACTTTTTTCATCCCTCTTCACTTCTCTGCAGTTCTGTGAAAGGGTCATAAGGCTTGAGATTGCTTGCGCTGCGACTTCTCGAACACTGTTTGTTTTGGCCTCGAGGAGTTTGATGAGAAGCGGGATGCATTTAGCTTCGCCTATAAGCTTCTTCATGTCTGGTGAGCTACATACCCTGCAGATTGCTGATGCTGCTGCCTGCTGTGCGCCGAGTGATCCCAATTTGAGCACATGCACTATACGGGGGAGGAAGCCAAGAGACAACAGAATTTCCATTGAAACTGAGCTGACTAAATTCCTCAATGCCCCAACTGCATATTCTTGAGGGAGAGGACCATCCAGATGTGCCAATATGCAGCGAAGACCTCCTTCAGCGATGACCGATCTCCTTAGAGCTTCGTTGCTGGCGGTGAGATTCTGTAGGCATTCAGCTGCATACTCTTTGGACCCCAACAGAATTCCACGATCCACAAGACTGATCATCACCCTTGTGATCCCTTCTTCAGCCAAAGTTTGTCGAACCTCAGGTACGGCTGATATGTTCTTCAACGCGCAAGCAGCAGCAGCCTGCGATACAGAATCACCAGTCTTGCATAGTTCGATAAGAGGTCGAACCCCACCATGCCCAACTATTGCCCGGGCGGTATCAGCTGGCATTGACAACCTTTGCAGTGAAATGACTGCTTTTTCTTTAGCCACAGCACTGCCAGACTCAACAAGTCTGATTAGAGGTGGCAAAACGCCTTCCGAAACAAGCCAATTTTCACAACTTCCCGATTCGACTAGCATGCAAATTATGGTGATTGTTTTCTCTCGAATACGCGGAGAGGTTGCAGTAAGCAATTGGACTAAAGCTGCAACATTATTACGACCAAAGACAGACAAAACATTGTCATCATCCTCTTTCAGGATCTCAACGAGGCTATCTAGAGCTCGATGTTTCGCCTCCATATGGCCAATCAGCAGCCTTGCAAGCAGTTCTCTTATGTTGCTGTAGTCAGTAGACTCCTGTTGCAATGAACAACCTGACAAGAGTAGAGGCAGAGTAGCCTCACCGAGCATACCCGTCTTAATCAAAACGGCACAATCATGTAAATTCAAATCCAATTTCCCAGACAGCGAGTCGAGATCGCTCTGAATCCAAAGCTTGCCTTCAAATTTTTCTCTAACACAAAGCTCCGCCAATTCAATGGCTTCCTTCAAGCTGTTCAAAACAGCGTGCAATTGCTCCTTGCAGAGGACATTCTTTGAAAAGCAAGGATGGCTAAACAAATCAGATAACCGCGATGGAAGCTGCTCGAGCTTTGAAACAATCATCTTCCACCTCCCAGGAAACACCTTAACCTCCGTAGCCTTCTCCAGAGCCACAGGAACAAGCTTCTGAGCTTGCAGCAGCCATTCTTCGGCCGACTCTGCCTCTGCCTCACCCGAACCCCCATCAACACCTCCCTCTTCCACCATGATTCAAATCTGGAAACAGGAATCAAGAGAAATTGAAATTCAGATCAGAACTGAACTCTCCCAGCAGCGCAATTATAAAGTTAAAAAAAGAATCGATGTGCGGCAATGGAGAAAAATAATCAGAAAAAGGCGGTGGAGAAGTTGCAATCAAAAGACAAGTAAATTATAAATTACTTTTGGAATTCCTTTAAAGTTAGGTATCTAAAAATAAAAGAACAAAAACAAATGAGCAAAGCATAAAGATAAGAGCATCGAAGAATCAAAGAAAGCCCCCACAAGTCCCTTCTACAGAAAACAGCCGACACAAGATTAGATTGCAAAAATCCCACAAATTTCTATTCTATGAATGACGGTGGAGTGGAAGTGAACTAAATCCAACGGTTCTCATTTTGCAAGGAAAAGGGAAAGCTGCTGCTAACTTCGCCATATTTACCGTTTTGGCCTCGTTTAAGAGAGAGACAGAGACTTTCCTTTGAAGAGAAGCTAGGGAAAGGGTCACAATCTACAGCTGGTAGAAGAGTAATACTACTTATTTCTTCTTGGAAACTTCAGTAAAATCCAAGGAAATAATCAGTAGAAAGACATTTCTGCAATAGCCCATTTGGAAAAACATCGCACCCTATCAATCAAACAGAGATCAAGAAAACGAAAGATAGAGACTGAGAAGAAAGACAGAGCCGAAGGAGAAAATAGAAAACAGAACAAAAAAAAAAAAAAAACTAATCTTTAAGAGTTGACGAGACTGCAATAATCATAGCAAGAAGATTCAAATCAGAAACAAATATGTAAACCTTCAATCAATATATTTACCTCTCTCTCTCTCTCTCTCTCTTGAGAATCTCTGTCTATTACTCAGTTTTTGGTGGAAAGGAAGACGACCCAGATGCCTCAGTTGCAATTTTTATGAAATTAGAAGTAGCCCAGGCGCCACTTCTGCTTTATCGAAGAGGAAACGGTCGAAAACGATTCAAAAATTCAAAAAAAATGCTCAAAAGAAGAGCTCCACAGAAGAAAGAAAGAGACAAACAAACAAGGAGAGTTGGGAACAAACAACACATATTCGAAAAAACAAACTTCCATCATAAATCCTCTCTCTCTGTCTCTAGTGGAAGAAAATGTCAAAATTTTGTGTCATCCTCTCAGGCTGTTTATGGAGAGCAACTTATTTTACATTGGCGGTATCTTAGAGAGGGAGAGGTTTAAGATGTTGGGGAACGGGAATGAGATGTTAAATGTGGAACGTGATTCTGGATCGGACGGTGGATTGACCATCGGTGTAACATGTAGAATGTGATCGAGGATCGGACGGTGGATAATGAATCTAAACGTTGAGATAAAATTTGAATATGCTTGGGGATAGGAAGACCTTCAAAATTGGAAAGTGGTGACGCGGCAACATTTGAAACGACTCATGTAATTGCGTTTTACTTTTTCCCCCCCTTTTCTCTGGGGGTTGTCATCAAACCCACGTGTACCACACGAATTTTCAAAATCCTGAAGTGTTAGGGGTGAAACTACCTAAGGAACCTCTGGAATGATCAAGAAATTTCGAAACTGCCACCATATATATATATATATATATATATATATATTTTACTTTTTAAGTTTTAAAAATGGGATAAGTAAGTGTAAAGGGTCTGGTTTGGAAATGTTTATTTTTATCTGAATATTTGAATTGCACAATTACAAATAATAAACACTAAAAAAAAAAAAAATACAATCACTATTACTAGAAGGCTTAAATAATAGTATAACATTTTCATAGAAACAGTTTTTATGAGTTCTTTTTTTCATCAATTTCAAAGCAGTGTAATTGCAAGAAGAGAATATATTTTTAAAAAAACAATTCTTCATATGACAGCCTAATAAAACCATTGAAAAACAGAAGAAAAGAAAAGGTGTGGACAGGAATCTTATTTGCTTCAAATAATCTCCAACGGCCTTATCCAAAAGTGACAAAAAAATCAGATAGCAATCAATCGGAAAAAAAAAAAAAGAGAGAAAAAAAAAAAAAAAAAAAAAAAAAAAAAAAAAAAAAAAAAAAAAAAAAAAAAAA
>NW_019268539.1:3923197-3926148 GCF_002738365.1 Cucurbita moschata
AAAAAAAAAAAAAAAAAAAAAAAAAAAAAAAAAAAAAAAAAAAAAAAAAAAAAAAAAGGCCACAAAGAAACAGAGCAAGAGAGAGAGAGAGGGATGGAGAAAAACCTTGAGATTCTGCTTAGCCTGCCATCGCACGTTAGCTCTTTGAGAAGAAGAATCTCATCAAAATCGCTATTTCTTTTTCATCGTTTCAGACTTTTTGCCGCCATTTCTGACACTCCTTTCTTCAACCCTTCCATATCAAAATCTCCCACTTCCATCCTCCCTTCATGGACCCACCAC
Organism: Cucurbita moschata; assembly: GCF_002738365.1. NCBI lineage: Eukaryota > Viridiplantae > Streptophyta > Magnoliopsida > Cucurbitales > Cucurbitaceae > Cucurbita > Cucurbita moschata. Next base: position 3,923,480 of record NW_019268539.1, read on the forward strand.
CACAACTATTCCAATCAGCCGAACAACCGTCATCTTCTCCTTCCCCTTCCATCCATTTCATATTTCTTCAATATTTTCCCCAGTTCCCTTTGAGTCACCTCCAAGCCATATCACGATTCTTCTTCCCCTTCTCCTTTCTTTTCTTTTCTTTTCTTTTCCATTCCATTTCCCCAGGATTCCCCTTTCTTACTCTCTAAGTTTCTGAGATTTTCCCAGTTGGGTTTTCAGATTTCGAGATGACGGGTTCTGGTATGAACTTTATTACCACTGTTGTCGGGTTTGGAATGAGTGCCACATTCATAGTGTTCATCTGTACAAGAATCATCTGTGGTCGACTTCGTTCGTCTCAATCCAATAGACTCAATTACGAGATTGAATCCAGGGTGGATCTTGAGCAGCAGGTAAGAAGTAATGCCATCTCTCTTAATCTGGATCTGCACAGTGCGTTTTCTATATGTTTGTAGATCATGAAATCTCATTGGTTAATTATCATATGCTACTCAGTCTACTGGTGTAGCCAAGGATTAGAATGACAGCATTGTCTCGCATCTATATGTCAAAATGATGAGCTTCTTGATTCTTTTTTGTTGTTTGATGCCAGCCAGAGTCTCGGGCAAGTGGTCTCGAACCGGTTCTCATCGCCGCTATTCCAACTATGAAGTTCAATCGAGAAGCTTTCAATTCTGTAGAAGATGCTCAGTAAGTAAAACTTTTAATTCATTAGCATAAGAATAGATAGTTAGGCTTACAGTTCTGTAGAAGATGTTGAGCACTGATAGATAGATAACCTGACCCACTAAACTATGGCTTATTGTGCTCCACTTTCAGGTGTTCAATCTGTTTGGGTGAGTATGAAGAGAAGGAAGTACTGAGAATGATGCCCAAATGCGGTCACAGATTTCATCGCTCCTGCATTGATGTTTGGCTGAGAAAGCAATCTACATGCCCAATTTGCAGGCTGCCATTGCAAGACTCTTCTACAACAAAACCTGCAAGACCAATGACAGTGAGCAGAGATCAGTCTTTTGATGGTTCTGAGATTTCAACCGATCATCATTCTCAACACTGGCTTCTACCTGGCCCCAACCGTTCGGAGGGCAACACAAGCAACCAGACACAGCTTGAATCCGTTCCAGTAAACCCCTCAGTTCAAAGAGAGATAGAAACAATACGATGACCAAATTAGCTTCACTGCTGGGTAGGTAGGAGCATGATTACATCGTTGGATATCCCATACTTCTGTACAGAAGTGTTTCCATATTCTTTTGCATTGGGTAGTGTAGATTTAGGCCTTCGCAAACAATGCAATGAATTCTCATCATGTTGTGGATATGTATCTCTATAAGTTTTTACCTCATTCAAACATAACATATCAAATGAAAGTTTGGCAGAAACTTGCAGCAATGAACATTTTTCCTGGAGCTTAAACCAGGATATTGAGTGAAGTTAATGAACAAACTTAGTCACATTGTAGGCATTTCCTGCTCGCACAAACATTCACATGTTTTGATATCTTTAAATTAGCCTGACTCAATAGTTTGAATAGTCAAGATATTTAGGTATGCAAAACAACGTGAAATATCTCAATAAAATATCACATTCAAGGAAAAAATTGGAACATTGCAACTCTTTCGAAAAACTAAATCAAACCACACATATACATGCGATTTCATTAAACCAGAAGTTTACATCACTAATTTCTATTTTTGTGGAACTGCCACAGCCTCGAAAGAAACTTATAAAACATAGAAAATGTATTGTACTATTCAAAGCACGCAATCAAGACAACATGGAGGATAAAATACAACGGAAACATTAATGAATTAAAATCTGTATAGTCCCCTAAAACTGACTTTTTGGCGTGAGCCAAGTGTCTTTGGAGATCAGTGGAGTGAGCCATGAGCATATTGCAATGAGTGAGACCCAAATTGGGGACTATGCAACACAATTATACACAAGATAAAACAGTACAGAGAAGTCAACCTCAGCCTTCGTGTAGCAGTTGATCGTGCTCTTAACACCCTGCTTATTTATGTGCGCAAAAGAAATCAGATGTGATGCCTGTCTCTTCAACGCCGCTATCCTTTCATCATATGCCATGGGGGGAAAGGAAAATAGCACAAAACTGATAACATATTGACACTTGACGAAGGCATGGTGAAGCCCTGTTGGCACCGACAGAGCTCAGATCTCTGGCAAAGTGGCTCACTTGGTAATCTAGTTCTGAAAGAAACTGGCAATAAACCTTTAATGACACATAGACCCTCGTTACATTACTCTTGAGCATTGATATTGGCATTGAGACCCGTGCACCTTCTTGTGGGCACTCAATTCCCCCTGTAAAGCCTACCTGTCATCTCCATCCCTATATAGAAAGAAGATTCTCAGACCGCATAAAAACAGATGAATCAAAATGAAAAAGTCTGTATCAAATGCTAACCTCCTATTATGAATGCTGCCTGAAATTCAAATCATTTTTTAATCATCTTTCTTACAATTTTGTTCATGAGTTCCTTTTCATCTTCTGATTGGCCAACGTTTCCTTATGAAATTTTATGGATCAAGAAATCTGCGTTAAATCCCTTCTTAAATCAAACAAATTGATAGATTTTGCAAAAAAAAAAAAAAAAAAAAAAAAAAAAAAAAAAAAAAAAAAAAAAAAAAAAAAA
>NW_019268539.1:3926638-3931816 GCF_002738365.1 Cucurbita moschata
AAAAAAAAAAAAAAAAAAAAAAAAAAAAAAAAAAAAAAAAAAATGAAGAGAACATAGCTTTACCATGAAACCCTTTTTGCACCATGAAAATAGAGTTCAAGGTCTTTCTTAAATTAACCAAAATTGATAAAAATTTGCAACAAAGAACTAAACGGTAAAAAGGAAACATAAGAATAGAAAACCAAAAACTTGAGTTCAAGGCTTTTCTTCAATAAACCAAAAGAATCAAAATTTAATAAACACTAAGGGGCAATCTGGGAGATAGTTCGAAAAATCACTTGCTTAAAGGTTGATATTATCTTTCAGTGATTTTAAAAGGAAGAACAACTCCAGTTGTTTTGAACACATATTCAACCATGAAAACAAACTTGAAGATAACAAGATAATAAAAATTGTATGTAACAGCTATCCAAATATGTTTTCACAAAAGTTTTGTTCTACAAGGCAACAAGTTTCTTTCTCATAATAGCTCCGAAACATGCATTAACTTCTCAGTGACACCAATCAATAAATTCGCATAGCAAACATAAAATAGAATTAAAGCAATGGACGCAGATAAGGATGATCAGAGAAGTATACAAGGCCTAGTAGTTTGCTGAAATACCAGAAATCCAAAAATGAAAAATAACAAAGACATTACCATAATGAGAACAAGAATAAAACTGATTGTATCAAGTATACGCAATAACCAATCAAGGGTAGTGGAAGCGTTGAACTTGCACCAACTGCACTTAATTCACAAACTGAGAAGTGAGAAGGGCATGTGTGATGCTTTGCATTCTCATAAATTTGTAAGGATCATATCAGAAAATACTGCTCGCAAGGTTTCAATTGATAAGCGTAAGGAGAAGTTCAGAAATGGATCATGACAAACAAAACGAATAAAAAAGGGGCAAGGAATGTGTTCAGTATCTTCCTAATGCTAACGGAACCAAAAGGTCTCCAATTACCTCAATTTCAAGTTCCACTCCACAATGCTAATTGAAGAATCAAAAGCTAATAGCAATGGCAATAACACAATTTGAAATGTTCAGAGCCTCACCAGAATGCGACTAAATTCTTCCATCTCGTTTTTCAAACTCGGCTACGTCTGTGCCTCACGCATGAAACTGGGAAATCAGGTCCAAGGCCCGCAATCTCTCAACATGAGGATCGAAACCCTTCGCCGTCGCACTAAACCGATTATCACGATGTACTCGCCTTTCCTCCGCCATAGCCGCGGCCGACGGCGATAGCTTTCGTTTAACCCGCTTGTTCTTAATAAAACAATCCTTCATCTTCTCCTCAACCATTTCAATCGTGCCCTTGGAATTCTGCTCGGCATCGGCATCTTCGTCATCGCCGACCTGCATCGGCTCGTTGCCGCTGTCGTTGAAGGCGGCGCTGGTTGCAGAGGAGAGGAGATTATCGTTGATGGAAGGGGGAGGAAGAGGAAGAGATTGGGGGTAGTGAGGTGTAGAGAGGAAAACGGAGAGGTTGAGGTTGGCCTGGTGGAGAGAATTGTAGATTTGGAGGAGATGGGCTGGGTTAGAGGTAGAAGAAAGCTGCTTGGCCATGAACGATGCTTGCTCGAGCGAGAGTACAAGGTCGGGCAATGAAGGTGCTGCTGCTCCTTCTGCCATGCCTTCCATCTTCCTTCTCTCACTATTAAGGTGGACAATTTTTGCAGAAGAAAAGCAAGATTGGATGACGAACCAAAAATCACTAACCTATTCTTCCTTGCGTTAATAACACCGAAAACAAAAATCTTGTTTTACCCTAAACTTTGATAAAAAAAAAAATTTAAAAAATAAAAGATTCTTATATGACTCTGTTTATTTAATAGTTAATATTTTTCACTAATATGGACTCAATTTTATGTTGCTTTTGATTTCATTTTCAAAAGTGAATAGACTAAACATTTTTTTTTTATTAATTATAAGATTAAATTTAATGTCCATAAATTTTTTATTTACATTATTTCATCATGTTGAGAAAAATATTATGATTACTTTTCTTTTCTTCGGTTAAAAAATAGATAAAAATGACTTAAAAGTGGACAATATCTATAAATTAAAATGAACAATATCTACTAGTACTTAAATTCAGGTGGGTAAAGGATTATCCCAACAATACCTACATACATATTATATAGTATATGCCATACGTCAAGTGCTTCTCATGCATTGTGACACGTAAGCATCTCCTAGTTTCCTTCAAAAACCCAAATCCCTTGGCTGCTCTACAACCGAGTAACAGGGTAAAAGTAAAGAAATGGAAGCATCAAGCGGCGTGGGTGCGGCCAGCGAGCAGCTAATCGGGGCGGAAGACGACAGGAAGGGGAAGAAAAGGCCAAATGAACCGTGGAACGGAAAGCTGGCCAAAAGCATCGTGTACGGAGGGCTGGACGCCATTGTTACATGTTTCTCTCTCATTGCTTCTATTTCCGCTACCCGCCACTCTGCCGGTCACCCTTTTTCTTTTTCTTTTCAAATACTGCTTTCTATTTAATATTACCAATATTGAGAAATACTGCTTTCTATTTAATATTTTTCTATTTAATATTACCAATCTTGATTCTCAATAATGGTATGATATTGTATATTTTATACCAATAATAATAATAATAATAATAATAATAATAATTTACTTTAATTAATTTTCATAATTATAGTGGATGTTCTGGTGCTGGGATTTGCCAACCTAATAGCGGATGGGATATCCATGGGGTTCGGAGACTACGTGGCCACCACCACAGAGAGAGCTGTCACCGTGAAGGAGAGGGCGGCGACGGAGTGGGACATCGACAACCGCCCTGAACATCAGCAGCTCCTCCTCCTTCAACACTACCAGTCTCTCGGAATGGACTTTCACGATGCCTCTACAGTACTCTCTCTCTCTTTCTTTTCCTCTCCCACTTTTTTTTTTTTTTTTTTTAATTAAAAAAAAAAAAAAAAAAAAAGTCAAACTCGTCAGGTGGTGAACATAATGGCGAAGTACAAGCACATAATGGTAGAGGAGAAGAAAGGCGCGGCAGCTCCGCCAAAGGACAGCAAAGACCGTCCATGGAAGAACGGGCTGGCGACGTTCGGATCCTTTCTCGCGTTCGGCTGCATCCCACTTCTCTCCTTCATCCTCCTCATTCCTTTCACCGATAACGAGACCCTTAAGTTCGGTGGGGCTTGCATTCTGGCCCTTCTTGCACTTGTGCTTCTAGGTGTCGCCCGAGCAAAGATCGCCGCCGGAAACTATGGCTTCTCCGTCGCCTTAACGGTGCTTAATGGTGCGGTTGCGGCGGCAGCCGCCTACTCTCTCGGCTGGGCTCTAAGGAATGTAGCTGGAGTCGAAGAGGAGACAGAGACTTAAATTTTGGAGATAGTAGTCTGAGGGGTACGTTTAAAAAATACATTTTAATAATAACTATTACGTACGTTTTGTTTGAACATATATATATAATATTATATTATTGGGAAGCTAATTTGTGTGGCAATTAAGCTGGTAAGGAAAATTGGTTGGTGTGGAATTATTATTTTAAATTATTTAGTATTTAGGGAAAATAATATATTATAGAGTTTGAATTTTTTAATTTATGCAGCCTACCTTGACGGGAATGTGAGTCTTAACTATTTATGTCCATTTTTTTTCCCTAATTAATTGTTTTGAGAATTTCCATATTATTAAGCAATTAATTCCTGTTTTTTTTTTTTTAAATATATATATATATTTATTAATTTGACTTCTAGAAGATTTTATCGTGGAGGATGAACAGTTCCGTGCAGTTTGATTAGTTTCATTGCATAATATAATTTGATAGTTTAAGTATGGTTTGAATTTTCATATTCTTAATTAAAATAGAAGAAGTTTTTCAACAAAGAAAACAAATATATATATAAATATGACGAAACATCCCCTGATGGTGGTAGCGTTCAATTCCTTGTGGTCTGCTCCACTTCTCGAAACCGCCATAACTGACCTCCACCTCCTCTCCCTCTTTTTATACCTAAGAAACCAAATACCAAATTCATCTTCTCCCATGGCTTCCTCAACATCCTGCTGCTCTGTTTTCATTTTCATGGCGCTCATGCTCCTCGCCTCTGCGCAATCCGGTCCCTGCGACGACATCTACCTCGTCAGAGAAGGCGAGTCGCTGCACTCTATCAGCGCCAAGTGCGACGATCCTTTCATAGTCGACTACAATCCGCAGATTCAGGATTCCGATGATGTCTTTCCAGGACTACTTATCAAAATTACGCCATCTCTTAACTCCAGGAAGCTCTTATTCAGGTAGCTCTAGTCCCCGAATCCGCTCTCGTTTTCTCTCCATTTACGATTCGCTTCTGTAAATTCATCGACCATCATCTCAGAGGATCTCTCTGTTGCCTCTGCCTCGATTCTTCATCTTCTTCTGCATTTGTTAACTTACGAATCGTTTCTGTAAATTGATTGAGGATCACACCGTGTTCTTTTTAATGTTGTTGTTATTATTACGTACTAAGTAATGATGAAGCTCGTGTTGATTCAATTTTCCAGGAAGCCGAACAGCTATAATCTTCATTAAGTTTTTATTCACCAACTACGATCATCGAGGTTGGAGCCAAATCTGACTTGCATGCCTTAATGTTTTCATTCCGTTTTTTGAATAGTCGAACAAAGAAACATTAAATGTTGATTATGAAAAAGGAAGAAAAAAGGGGTAACCACAGACTTTTTCTATTTTCTTGAGGGTATTTTTACATGCATTTAAGTTTTGAAGAGAATTAATATTCCAGAAAAACCAATTATATTTTTATAATCGAGAACAAAAATAACTTTTCAATTTGAAACTTTATTTAAATTATTGTTTAAAGTACAAGAATCTAAATACTAACTTCAAAATAAAATAAGCAACAAAGTTGGTAGATCGCCTCCATTGCTCAATTATCATAGGATCAATCCGAACGTTGAATATTTCAATATGTACCTTCTCTAATGCAGCGAGATATAAATACACATAATATACACGGAGATTGACATCTAAATTATTAGTGTAAAAACATGTCATCCTTCAAATTAAACAACGGACCCAATCAGTGGGGTCGAGCCTCACCCAATTTAACTCCTCATGCTAATGAAATTAAATGGAAAATTGCCATAATACTTTTTTTTTTTTTTTTTTTTTTTTTTTTTTTTTTTTTTTTTTTTTTTTTTTTTTTTTTTTTT
>NW_019268539.1:3931983-3935283 GCF_002738365.1 Cucurbita moschata
TTTTTTTTTTTTTTTTTTTTTTTTTTTCTATCCGTTCATAAATAGACATGAAGTCTTACAATCCACTTTACATACACACATGCATATACAATCATCACATATGACAACATATGACAACATGCAACACATGCAAATAAATTTCATATATATTTAACTTAGAGATCAGAAGGCCACATAAGGTGGACTAACTAACAACGGAATTAGACTGCTAGAAAGTAATTAGAAAGTTTATTTTTTCTTACGTTTTTTAGTTCAAGTACAGAAATTACCTACCATCGCCTGAACAAAAGCTCGATGAAACCACTGCTTTAACAAGAATGAATAAATCGAGTACCCAAATTCTCACAATTAGTTTAAATGATATATATTTCCATCATAATTGACAAAAATGTTACAAGTAGATCCCAAGACTTCACTCATAGATGCAATCCCAGAAACCATCGGTCAGAAGCGCCTTAATATACAACACAAAAACAACTCCCGGTGCAAAGTTCCAATACCTCAAGAGCAGAGCCATGCAATGATCACTCCAACTCCAAATATTCGACCTTCATTTCACGAATGGCACTCCAGAAGGTACCTGATTCGCGTACTCCTCATACTCGCGACCAAAAAACTGTCTCAGGAAGTACTCTTCATATGGAATTCGTTCAGCAAAGAATTGCCAAACCACAACAGCAAATCCAATTGTTGAAATGGGATTACAGAGCATGATTTGAGTGCCAACTGCCCACACAAGGAAACCGCTGTATCCAGGATGACGAATAAATCTATAGACTCCATAAGTAATCAGCTTGTGATGGTCCTCATGATAGATCTTAATCAGATGTGTAAATGACCGACCTGCAGTTACGATCGCCAGTTTACGTACTGTTTCTCCAACTACAACCATTGCAAGGCCTGTCTGACTAACCCACCAGTATTCCTTAAGACCGGGACACAACACAATTTCAACGAAGTACTCTAAGAAACATAACATCATTGCCAACAGATAGTTTTTGCTTATCAGAAGGGACTTTAGAGTTACGTTGGATTTCCCATGAATTCCAACTGCTAACATATATTCAGAACTGTGAAAGAAGATGATTGCAAATATCATCTGAGACAACTGTCTGCATGCTGTGTAACTGAATACTTCTGTCATGTTTTGTCAACCCAAAGTATCAGCTACTGCACTAGAGCTTGCAAGGGTTATAAGATCTTAGTTCAGATCTGAAAATGATGCAGAGCCATATAACATCAACACAGAGAAATCCTCATGTACAAAACCCTGAAGATCCTTTATGCACATCTAAAAAGGAAAAATATGTTAAACCAGATTTGTATAACAGAATCCAGGATGAATTTGATAAATCACAAGAACTTTATACACCATGCAAACAAATTTTGCTAATGAAAGGTTAGCAAAAAAAGTTTTCAGAAGCTCCAACATTATCCTAGCAGGTATGTGCTGCATTAACTGCATCTTTTTTAAACGTTTCTGAGTGTCACATACCGGGAAGACCTTTAAAATGTCTTTAGGGATAGTAAAAACACGAGAAAAAAAAAAAAAGAAAAGAAAAAAAAGTTTCACAGCTACTTGGGAAGATCGTGATAGAAACCAGAAAGCTAAAATAGGATTGAAAGATGGGAATGCAATAACTCCACTCTTGAGTATTATTACGTCAACTTAATGCCATTAAACAGTTCTCTGCTTTCCTCTCCTCCCATTCACTCTATTTACAACGAACTCCTTGCTATCAAACCTTTGAGCTAATTACAAATGCACCCTTAATACCGTAACAATCTTTGTAAGGGGGGGCAATAGCTAAATTACGAAGTATAAAGTACAAGGGGGCAAGGCATCTATAATGCATAATTTAAATAATCTAAAGAGTCAACAACAGTTCCAAGAAATAGCATATCTCTGAAATAAACAAGAAGTTCAGGGAATTGGGAAAGCTGCTGATGAAATGAAAAGTTAAATAGAGTGTCTGTCAAAAATAAACAAAAAATCTACACTCCATCTCCATGTGTAAAGAAGAAATCCTAAAACATTCCATGGAGAATAAGAGAAAATGCTCCAATTTAGATTAATTGCAAAAGGTGTGTAACTATAGAATTCTTTTGGTGCAGCATCAGTTTGCTGCATCCGATTTTCCTTTTTCAACCACCATCTCCAAATGTCTAACTTTTCAAAGGAGGAAGAAGAAGAAGTAGAAGATTCTAGTTTCTTTTCAGCGATAACATTTCAAAAACTAAACCATAAAATTGAAACCATGCCCCCAAAAGATAGTAATAAAGTTCTGTTTTGTTGATCAATCAAGTATCCACCACTAAACTGGCCATGGAACAACAAATGTTGTTAACTGTCCCTTTTTCTTTGCGTAACACAATCCAATTTGAGCATCTCTATGACATCTTAACGGGAGAATTTGAAGCTTCACAGAAAATGGTCCATAAGGAGACAATAATCTTATTAGGAATTAAAATTTTACCACTCCATACCACTTCTATCAATTCCTTCTCAAGAAGTTGACTTAGTTATACAAATACATGCATCTCATTCCCAAATCATCCATCATTCAAGGATTCTCATTCTCATTCCTAAGGTCTCGATAACCATTTAGTTTTTGGCTTTTAGTTTCCAATTTTCGAACTTAAGTTGGTTCCTCATAGTCTTTACAATAGTTTTCATCTTTTGTGAGGAAAAATCAAAATACATTTCAAGAAGGCAAAAAATATTAGTCTGCTCAAATTTTCCCTTAAACGAATTAAAGCTATAAGAAAACAACACCAACTTCTCCATGCAAACTTGGCCTTCATTCTGCATCTTTCTAGTAGTTCAATATACAATCTGAATTCATTCACAATCGAAAATAACGAAGGAGATGAAGAAAAACACCACAATCATTGCAAAATAGAAGAAAATACATTACTTACTGATCCTTGAAAGAAGTTTGGGTCCTTGCTTGTATTCGAAGAGATTCGACTTCGCTAAGATCGTTCGGAAATGCGTCGTTCGTGGTCGGGTCTAAACTCTGTAGCCGCCTGTGGTAGACGTGGTGGGGAACACCGTGGGATCTGCCGTTGTCGCTCTTGCTGCGAGACCGGGGGTTGGGTGCGCCACAAATCTACAAGCCTGGAGTTACCTGGTTCGTCGGTTAGAAGGGAATTGGCGCGAGACCGTGGGAACAGGGTTCGTTGCGACTGGTCTGGCGCTGCCGTCGTGGGTCACAGAGTTAAGCCCAGTCTGTAAACCAAAGCCCAGGCCCAGACATTTTCCTTTGTAAATCCCAAAAAAAAAAAAAAAAAAAAAAT
>NW_019268539.1:3936370-3948581 GCF_002738365.1 Cucurbita moschata
AAAAAAAAAAAAAAAAAAAAAAGGTTATTCAATAAAATGAGTAAATTGGATGAATAAAAAAAGTAAATAAAAAGGATATGGTAGAATCTAGATCATTATGACTCATTTACAGCATTTCTAGAACAAAATGATTTTAAGAATAGTAATTGGATGAGTTGTGATGCCCATAGCCGCTATTATTCTTCACTTTATATTAATTTCACATCAACCAAATATTCATCATTACCATGGTTAATGCATATCATTTTTTCCCCTTTTATTGGTTGTCTTAAAATAATGATACAATTTAAGAGTATTAATAAAAATAAGAAAAATAAGTATGTGGACGTGGAAGAAACGCTTCCACTTTCACTCTCTCCCCCTCTCTCCCTCTCTACAAAAACAAAAAAATTTGGAAGAACACAAACCAGAGGTTTCTAAACTGCAACTCCTCCATTAATATAGTGTGTCTTCATCCTTACGCTCGAAGATTTCGCAGAAGACAGAGATTGAAGGCAAGCTACACGTCTCTCACCTTATATTGATTCTAATTCTGTTGCTTTTATGCAAGTTCAGCTCAAAGGATGTGTATTAATGGAGGTTTTCCCCTCCATTAAACTCACCGCCATCCTCATATTACCAAATGATTATGTATCCTTCATATTTAGTACTTCCAAAACTGAAGAGGGTTGGTTTTTATTCTATCAGTTGTTCATGTTTAATGGTGACTTTATTTGCTGTCTGAAGGATGGTCGCATTTGGCAAGAAGTTGAGAGAATCACAGATTCCTGAATGGCGAGAGTATGTCTAAGCTCAACTAATATATTCACCACTTGTTTTCTAATAACATAATGCATGTCGTTTTTTCATTGCACCATTTGATGTTACTGAGTTTGGGATGATTTTTAAGTAGTTTTGTTTAAGTGAAGCAATTTTTCAAGTATTTTCTGTGAGACCCACGTTGATTGGAGAGAGGATCGAGTGCGAGCAAGAACGCTGGGCCCTAAAGGAGGGTGGACTGTGAGGTCCCACATCGATTAGAGAGATAAACGAGTGCTAGCGAGGATGCTGGCCCTGTAGGAGGGTGGATTGTGAGATCCCTCATCGGTTGGAGAGTGAAACGGAATATTCTTTACAAGGGTGTGGAAATCTCTCTCTAGCAGGCGTGGAAAGGAAAATTCAAAGAACACAATATCTGTGTTTGAGCTGTTACACTTTTAATAGGCTAAAGATGCTTCTCACCAACCTGATAGGAATCACGACTCTTCACAATGGTATGATATAGTCCACTCTGAGCATAAGCTCTCATGCTTTTGCTTTGAGTTTCGCCTCGTACCAATGAAGACGTATTTCTTACTTATAAATCCATGATCATTCCTATAGCCAACATGGGACTCCCTCCCAACCATCCTTGACACACCCATCAACTAATAGTCTTGTACATATAAGAGTCGTGCTCATGTCTCTGAGGCAATTTACAGACTACACATTCGGACGGAAAAGTCCCAACTGCATTTGAGTGAGTCAAATTAAGAACATTCAACTCTTTTGAACTTTGTTCAACTCTCCCTTTTGATCATGCGACTACAGGTGCAAATACCATCCATATATGTTGACATGTTCATTTTTCTTATGACAGGTACTATATTAATTATAAGTTAATGAAGAAGAAAGTTAAAAGATATACCCAACAAATAGAGATTGGAACACAAAATGACTACTATGTGCTTAGAGACTTCTCAAGATTATTAGATATTCAGGCAAGTATACATACATTAATGATAAGTTAATAAATTTCTCTACTTGTTTAGTTAAAGTTGCAATTGGTTTTGCTTACATATTACTCAAGGCACATCTAAGTCAGGCATCGGGCGGTGTGCCAGCAAGGACGCTAGCCTCCAAAGGAATCGGATTGTGAGATCCCACGTCGGTTGGAGAGGGGAACAAAGCATTTCTTCTAAGGGTGTGGAAACCTCTCCCTAGTAGACGTGTCTTAAAACCGTGAAGCTGACAGCGATACATAACGAGTCAAAGTGGACAATATCTGCTAGTTGTGAGTTTGAGCAGTTACATGCTTTGACAAAAAAAACAATAGGGGATGCGTATTGAGAAAAGTAGTTAGAAACCTTGTAGACCATCCTGAAGCAGGCTGCCGGAATTAAGGGTCGTTAATGTTAGAAGAGGGCTTGAGAGTGATCTCAAGAGGGGAGGGTTCAAGTACCTTGAAACACTTGGTTTAGCTTGTAGATCATATCTTTTATATTTCAAAATTTGATCTTTTTAATAATTGCATGCTAATTGCTATTCCAGATTGAAAAGATTGTATTGTTCTTGTTGGAGCAACAAGGACTACTTGCAAGGAGGTTATCTAGACTTGGTGAAGAACAAAATGGCCTTTCCCAACAGCTTACAGAAACAAAAGTTGATGAACTACAGGAACAATACAGAGCAGCTGGAGAAGATCTTCTGAGGCTTCTCGCTTTTGTGGAGATGAATGCAATCGGTCTACGCAAGATATTAAAGAAGTTCGATAAACGTTTTGGCTACAAATTTACAGATTATTATGTCAAAACTCGTGCTAATCATCCTCATTCCCAACTGAAACAAGTTTTTAAGCAAGTGGTAACATGCCCAATTTTCTTTTCTTTCCATGTTCCTCTTGTAACATTCTGATATAGAGGTTTCTGGGAATTACAAGTCTCTTTGAGTTTCTTGAAGCGATAGTAACGATATGGTGCATCCAAGCATTGATAGCTTGAAGCTAATTGCTCAGGGTATAGTTGCTGTTGCTGGTGCCATATTTCGTAATCTTGCAGAGCTTGAAGATCATAAAGGGAGTTACATCTCAATATATGATCAACTTGACCTTTCACATCAGGTATTTTCTTACAGATCATTAGAAGCTTTATTATCAATTTGCTCAACTTATTTTTGTAATCATATTTCAGTAGGATGATCAATATCAAGGCTTAAAGAAGTTAATTATTTTCGGGAAATAGGCATCCACTTCTATGATAACTTCTATGATAAGGATGTTGAGCCTTTTGGGGAAACCAAAAGTAAATTCACGAGAGCTTATGCTCAAAGTAGAGAATATCATATCACTGTTGAGGTCTGTGGTTCCTAACATGGTATCGGAGTCATGCCCTTAACTTAGCTATGTCAATAGAATTCTCAAATGTCGAACAAAAAAGTTGCGAGCCTTGAAGGTGTAGTAAAAAATGACTCGAGTGTCAAACAAAAGATGTACTTTGTTCGAGGGCTTCAGAGAAGGAGTCGAGCCTCGATTAAGGCTACTTTTTTTTTCTCTTCTTTATAAGTGGAATTCTTCTCAATAAAGATTGATTATTTGCAGGCCCCTGTAATTGAATCCATCAAAGAAGCTCTAAAAAGATTATCAAACTCAACAAATTTTCTTCAATTCTTGGGAAAACATGCGATGCTTTTGGAAGATGGATTATCAGATACTCCTGAGAACTACGTTGATGAAAGATATGAATTTATGTCACTTGTTCTGAACTTAGGAAACACATTTTTGTATATGGTAAATACATATATTATTGTCCCAACAGCTGACAACTACACCATGAGCCTGGGAGCTGCCGCTACTGTCTGTGGCATTGTGATTGGGGCAATGGCTGTGGCACAGGTGTTTTCTTCTGTTTATTTCAGTTCTTGGTCAAACAGATCATACATGCAGCCACTTGTTTTTAGTAGCATCATTCTTGTTGTGGGAAACACATTGTATGCACTGGCATATGATCTCAAGTCGATCACTATTCTTCTCGTTGGCCGCCTTTTTTGTGGGTAGGTCACCGCGAATCAGCCATTTAAATTTTGTCACTGGTTGTTTTTCTTCTGAACTTTGGGGAATCTATTTTTTGTATTCTAGGTTGGGTTCTGCAAGAGCAGTTAACAGGCGCTATATTACCGACTGCGTGCCATTAAAGTTACGAATGCAAGCTTCTGCTGGATTTGTTAGTGCAAGCGCGCTGGGAATGGCATGTGGTCCAGCTCTTGCTTGTTTTTTTCGAAGAGATTTCAAGATATCATCTATTACCTTTAATGAGGACACTTTGCCTGGTTGGACCATGGCTCTTGCATGGCTTGTTTATCTCGTATGGTTGTGCATTTGTTTCAAAGAGCCTCCTTCACTCGTGCCATCGGAACCTAATACTGGTTTGTCAACTAAACTTCTCATTTAGCATATGGTTGTGCATATTGATGGATTAACTTGTTATATCATATTATTTAGCTGTTTAATTGGCATATTGATTTTATTAGAGGAATGAATTGTTCCTTTGATGTAGGGAAAACTGTAAAACTTATTTTGGAGAACGGTTGTACACGACCACTACTTTTAAACGAACATGCTAAGCAAGAATGTGCTGACCAAGAATGTGATGACGATGACGATGACGATGACGATGAGGGATCTTCTAAAAGAAATCGCAAACCAGTCGATTCAATAATATCAGCTTATAAGTTACTTACACCGTCTGTCAAGGTCTAGTACATTCTTACCCTTCTTACTTTGATGCAATTTTCATTTGAGTTTTTAATCCTTTGATAAAGGACTGTTGTGTGAAGTGGTGAGCTCTGGTCATAGTATCAGTTTAGGCTTGGAATAAAAGTGCATGCACTGAGAGTGAGTTTGAGATGATTTTGAAACTAATATTTTCAGTTGACAAATGCATTCTCGAATCTATACATTGTTAGAAAATCAAGGATGATTGAGAGTGGAAAATAGATGAAGTTCACTTTCGGTGAGATCCCACATCGATTGGAGAGGGGAGCAAGTGCCAACGAGGATGCTAGGCTCTGAAGGGGGTGGATTGTGAGATGTTACATCGGTTGAGGAGAAGAACGAAACATTCTTTATAAGGGTGTGGAAACCTCTCCCTAGCAGACCTGTTTTAAAAACCTTGATGGGAAGCCCAAATAGGACAATATCTACTGGGAGTGGAATTGAGCTAT
This sequence comes from Cucurbita moschata, assembly GCF_002738365.1. Lineage (NCBI taxonomy): Eukaryota > Viridiplantae > Streptophyta > Magnoliopsida > Cucurbitales > Cucurbitaceae > Cucurbita > Cucurbita moschata. The sequence goes on from NW_019268539.1 coordinate 3,941,327, forward strand.
TACAAATGGTATCAGAGCTAGACACCGGGCTATGTGCTAGTGAGGATGCTAAGAGGGGGATTGTGAAACCCCACAACGATTGGAGAGAGGAACGAGTGCCAGCGAGGACGTTGGGTCCTGAAAGGGGGGTGGATTGTGAGATCCCACGTCGATTGGAGAGAGGAACGAGTGCCAGCGAGGACGCTGGGTTCTGAACGAGGGTGGGGTGTGAGATGTCACATTGGTTGGAGAGGAGAACGAAATATTCTTTATAAGGGTATGTAAATCTCTCCTTAACAGCCACATTTTAAAACCTTGAGGGGAAGTCCAAAACGTTGCCCATAGAGGACAATATGGTCCATCTGTTACACTTTCTAATATTTGATATATTGTATGAATGGACAATATGAAAAATGACTTTATATAAGAATGTTGTAGACCTATGAGCGCTATGAAACCATTATATCTTATTTAACCATTTATATGCTCAATTGTATTTCATATGGACCTCCATTACCTTTTTAGTTTCTTTCTTTGGGTATCAAGTCAGTTCAAATGTTTGAGCTAAAATGATTACACATGATACTAAAATTTGGATGAACACGGTGTTGTGTGGCTTTAGGTGCAACTATTTGTATACTTTATGCTCAAATATGCAATGGAGATTGTACTTGCCGAATCAAGTGTAATCACTGGCTACTACTTTGTCTGGTCGACCACCAATGTTGCAGTCTTTCTCGCATGCCTTGGCTTGACAGTGCTCCCTGTAAACATCATTGTGGGGAGCTACCTCAGTAACTTATTTGAAGAAAGGTACCCCAAAACTTGAATTTACTTTACTTTACTTTACCTTACCTTGTTATTTACTGTTCTTTGATCTGATTAAAAGATTAAAAGTTTCATAAGTTAGTGTGATTTTGTTGTAGGCAACTTCTTCTTGCATCTGAAATTATGGTTTGCGTAGGCATAATTTTAAGCTTCCATACTTCGATTCCTTACTCAGTACCTCAATATGTGTGCTCAGCTCTAATCACCTTTGTTTCTGCTGAAATCCTTGAAGGTAATAATGTAGTCTCTTGAATCATCAAATTGTCAGAACAATGGTTCTAAGTCTTGAACTGATGCAGGTGTAAACTTGTCACTTCTCTCTCGAGTTATGTCGTCGAGACTTTCTCGTGGGACTTTTAATGGTGGTCTACTTTCCACTGAAGCTGGAACTATAGCTCGAGTCATCGCTGATGGCACGATAACGTTGTCGGGGTACTTTAGTGAAAGTAAGCTCTTGAATGTTACCTTACTTCCTTCACTTATTATTTGTGTCTATGCCATTGTAGCAACATGTTTTACCTACAACTCTCTTTACTAATCTTCTTCTTTTTTTTTTTTTTTTTTCTATTAGTTATGAAAAATTGTACCAACGTAAATAAGGAAAAAATTCTATACTTCTAGAAATAAACTTTTTGTTGTGTTTTTTACATTGTTTAAAATAGCAGTGGATTATACACCTAATGCAATTTATATTATTACTTTTGTAAATAATTTGATCAAATGAAATCTTTTAAAATATTTAATTCGGCGTATCTCTTCGTATTCACGCACATCTTTATTATTAGATCATGTCGTATAGCATACATAGTCGAACCCGCTTTGTAAATATTTGAAGAGCAAAATAAGAAAAAAAATATCCTTCAATTAAAATGAACTATTTATTACACAACAGTACATTATATATATATATATTCTCAAAACTTAATCGTAACAAGATGCAATGTTCGTAATGGTTGTTTTTTTAAACAACTTTTAAGTTCCTATGATTTTTTTTGTTTTTCCTTTCATATATTAAGCTTCACAATTTGTGTCTTATCAATACCTAATTCATGAAATTTCTCGTAGAGCACACACATACACCAAACATCATAAGTGTGCCTTAAAATTCAAGTATGACCTTTTTCTACGTAGATATAAAATCAGACCTATAATTTAGATCAGACAGAAAAAAAAAAAAAAAAAAATTGCGAGACAAAATCTAATTTTCATTTCCTATAAAGATAGTCGGCTTTTATTTAGGAATTGCACTATATTTACAAACAAAGAGTTAGGTAATGGGCTTGTTTCTCTCGAATCCGACTCCAAACACCTCTTGTATGTTCTTTTCTTGATAAAGAGGCGACCTTTGAAGATCGCCCACTTGATTCCTTTGCTTCCGATTCCCAAATCCGTGATTACATTGGAAGCCCACTTCAGTCTCTCTTCTACAGAGAGAGAGAAGAGAGAGAATTTCGGGAGCAACAAAAATGGCAGAAGAATTACTTGAAGGTACGGTTCAGAATCTACTGGATCAAGAGACTCTAAAATGGGTTTTTGTTGGCGGCAAAGGCGGTGTGGGAAAAACCACCTGCAGCTCCATCCTTTCGATTCTTCTCTCCCGTGTCAGATCCTCTGTTTTGATTATCTCCACCGACCCCGCTCACAATCTCAGCGATGCCTTTCAGCAGAGATTCACCAAGGCTCCCACCTTGGTTAATGGCTTCTCCAATCTCTATGCTATGGTCTGTCCTTTTTCTTTTGATTTTTGCTTTGGTTTGAATCTTGATGTGCTTATGAATTTGATTTGATATTCGTTTCTTTATTCGAGGGTTTTGCAAGTTTTGTGGATAATTTGGTGGCAGAAATGCTTAAAATCATGTCTGTATGCTATTGTTCTGGCTGCTTTCCTGTTGTACGCGTGTTTTTCGATTATTGTTGATGAGTTTATGCGCTTCATACTCTGGGCAATGCTGCTGGTATGTAGGAAGTGGATCCTACTGTGGAAAATGAAGAAGTCGGCGAGGGGATGGATGGCTTATTTTCCGAGCTAGCTAATGCTATTCCTGGAATTGATGAGGCAATGAGCTTTGCAGAGATGCTGAAGTAAGAAACATTTTCTTCATCTTTCAAACATCAATTTATGATTCTTACAATCTTGATATATAATGTACGATTTTCAAATGAAGTTTAAATGACAGTTCTAGAACTGTAAGTTTGAGTACTGGTATTGGTTTTGTCTGAAATGTTTATGTTGTTCTAAGTCATCATCTACCACTGCTAGGACTTTTTGTTGGTTGATTCTTGGAGGGTTGGGTGGGGCTGGGAGCTCTTTATAATCATGTTATGTCAATTCATTTAACATTGCCATGTTTAATGAATTGTTTATTTCCAGATTAGTACAAACAATGGATTATTCTGTAATTGTGTTCGACACTGCTCCAACTGGCCACACTCTTCGGCTGTTGCAATTTCCATCAACCTTAGAGAAGGGACTTTCAAAGATAATGTCTTTAAAAAGTAGATTTGGAGGCGTATTGAGTCAGGTATCAGTTCTAATTTGATAACAACGATTCTATTATTATCATTATTCGACATGAGCGTTTGATTTTTTGTTAATTTTTTTCAAGAAGTCGAAGCGTTTGCTGTATTAGTTTCATTTGTGCAATTTCAGTAATTAGCTAACCTGAAACTTTCTGCAACAGGTAACCCGGATGTTTGGAGTTGATGATGAGTTTGGTGAGGACGCAATTCTGGGAAGGCTGGAAGGCATGAGAGATGTGATCGAACAAGTTAATAGGCAATTCAAAGATCCTGTAAGAGCACTCGTTTTCTACTCGTTTGTTATTGTTATTATTATTATTATTATTTTTGTTTTATTGCCTACTAGCATTTTTCTAACCATTAACAAGTATCAGAAGAAGTGGTAGAAGTCTTATGTAATAGATGGGATACTTTAGGTTCTTTTAAGGGTTAGGTCCCATGAACTTGTGGGGTTCCATTCACCAGGATAACATGCCATCATCATAAATAACCACAAAAATTCCTTGTCCTAGGAACAAAATTCTCCATTGTTGACATTGACCTAGAATCGGACGATGAATATGCATCTAGCCCCCTACCTCTCTCCACCACCCCAACATCCCCCATTGCGAATAAGGCCAACACCTCTCACCCATGGCTAGAGATCACTCTTGCGGATACAGAGCTTGACACTCTTTTTCAAGAAAAGTAGAATGAAATAGAGGTAGAAAGGGGTCTTTTTCAAGAAAAGTAGAATGAAATAGAGGTAGAAAGGGTCACCCCGATATTAGAAACACTCACACCAATAATGGCCATCCAAATCTTGGCACCATGGCTAAAAGAACACCACATGTGCATCATGGCTATTTCATCGGGGAAAAAGAAGCCCACTACGGCCAAGAAATCGAGTAAACTAACTAGAGAGATTGACCAAAGGCCCAACTTTGATCATGGCTATTCCATCCGAGCATCTAAATCATGTGGAATGACCCAACTTTGATCATTTCAAAAGTCACCAAAGGCTTATACACCTTTAACCACACATATTACACGGGCTGATAATTACAGATTTTGGATTACAGGAATCTATGGTCCCTATAGATATTACGGAAGACATCTATTCTGGCAAGAATTACCGGACCTATCATGCCTATGTATAGAGAATTGGCTTTTGGCGGGTGACTTCAATATCTCTCGATGGGCACATGAAAAATCTAGTGGAAAAGTCCAGAGGCATGAGACACTTCAACAATTTCATAAGAGAAGCTGAACTAATCGACCTTCCCCTCAATAATGGACTCTATACATGGTCAAACAACATATTTTCACCCCCCTTGACACTCATCGCTAAATTCCTTGCCACAAAAGGCCTACTTAGAAAATTTACTAACGTCGGTGTTCAAAGACTGAATAGACCTACATCTGATTATTATCCCACCCTACTTTCCATGGGGTGCTCTAAATGGGGCCTTTCGCCCTTCCGATTCGAGAATATGTGGTTGAACCATTTTGAATTTTTGCAAATGGTAGAATATAGGTGGAAGAATACGCCCCTCTGTGGATGGTCGGGGCATGATTTCATCAACAAACTTTAAAGACTAAAAGAAGTCTCAAAGAAATGGAACAAGGAGGAATTGTATTTCCACAAAAAGAAACCAACTACTAATTGAAATTTCTCTCCTCGATCAGATGGAAGAAATTGGCTCAATTACACTAGTTCAACACATACCAAAAAAAAAAAAAAAAGAAAAATTCATGAAAGCAGAACTTATTATGTTGGCAGCAAAGGAAGAGTACTCTTGGAGACAAAAATGTAAAATGATGGTCAGAGGAGGGTGACACAAACTCCAAATTTTTTCATTATATCATGGCTACAAAGAAACATAAGAGTGCCATCATGGAAATTCTATCCACACAAGGCAGAAGTTTAGTAAACGAAGAAGAAGTTGTCTTAGAATTTTTGTCCTTTTACACGTCCTTACATACAAAGGTCAATGCCCTCCGCGAATTTCTCCACGATCTTGACTGGAGTCCTATTCATCAATAGAAAGCTGCCTCTCTCGAGGTTTTACTTTCATTGAAGAAGAGGTGGGAAGACGATTCAGCCTTTGGGCTCCAACAAAACTCCAGGATCGAATTATTTTACCTCAGATTTTTTTTTTTTTTTTTTTTTCAAAAATGTTGAAACTAGCTGATATCATGAGAGTATTCCAAGATTTGTTTTCGAAACGTAGTTATCTTGAACGAAACATACATGTCTGATCTTAAAGAAATTAGATGCCCGCATTGTTGCAGACTTTCGTCCCATAAGTCTCACGACCGGACTATATAAAATCATAGCAAGGGTATTATCATAATGTGTCTTAAAAAGGTTCTTCCCTTCACAATAATTGGGCAACAAACAACTTTTGTAGAGGGGAGACAAATCCTCGATGCATTACCCATGGAAAACGAACTCATAGATGAATGGGAAAGAAAGAAACAAAAAGGTGTAGTCATTAAACTTGACATGGTCGACTGGAAAACTTCTCCATCACATCAATGGAAGACCAAAAGGGAAGATTTTTGCCACACAGGGTCCGAGACAAGGAGATCCACTATCCCCTTTTCTTTTCATCATGGTAATGGATTGTCTCAGTTGCCTACTAACAAAAGCAGAATACGAAGGACAGCTAAAAGGATTTCAGATTGGTAACGAAGGTTTAAGCATAAGCCACCTTCCATTTGCGGACAACACAATTCTCTTTTCTAATTTGGCTTCTTCCATAATAAAACATGATTGAGACAGTAAAAACCTTCGAAGGATTCTCTGGACAAAATATCGATCTCCAAAAAACAGAGATCATAGGCATCAATATTAGCACAAAGACTATTGAAGAATTTGCTAGCATATATGGTTGTAAAAAGGGAGAATGGTCGAATATTTACCTAGGACTACCTCTAAAAGAAAACCACAATTCTTTTTCCTTCTAGAAGGTTATTATTGAAAAATTAGAAAGATGGTTGTCAACATGGTCATCATGTTCTACTTCAAAAGGCGGAAGACTCACCCTCGTATAGTCACATTATCCAACCTCCCCAATTACTACATGTCTTTGTTTGAAATGCCATAAAAAGTGGTTGCAGATATAGAAAGATTTTTCAGAAACTACTTTTGGAAAGATGACCCACGCCTTCTTCGATGGAATATTATAAACCTCCCCATAGAAAAGGGAGCCCTCGGTTTTCTCTCGATAAAGAAGAAGAACGAAGTTCTCTTCACCAAATGGTTATGGAGATATCATCACGAAGAAAAGGCCTTGTGGAGAAATCTTATAAAGGCCAACTATACTCCTCCATCAAACAAAAATCAACCCCTCCATCTTCCACAAAAGGGCTTTTGGAAGTACATAAAGAAATATCAAAACCACATCACCGACTGAACTTGCCATAGGGTGGGTGATGGAGGAAGCACATCATTTTGGACCGACCGATAGATTGAAAACACTAGGATAGCCCTGAGGTATCCACTTTTGTACAAACTCTCTCATAGCAAAAAAGGCACGATCAAAGAAATGTGGAGTGATGTCAACAAATTCTGGGACCTAAAGCTTAGTAGGAATTTAAAGGATAATGAAGCAACAGAACGGTTTGAATTAAGCCTTGACCTTGCCCCTGTGGATTGTCAAACAAAGCAGACTCATTGACTTGGCTCCCCAGTGCTGATGGGGTCTTTTCTACAAAATTCTTGATGATGGACGTGGTGGAAAAAGTAGAAGCAATAAATCCCACGCTAGCAAAGACGGTATGGAAAGGAAATCAGTCTAAAAAGGTAAAGTTCTTCCTCTAGGAAATAGCGCATAAAACCTTAACACAAGTGAAAATCTTCAAAAAAAAAAAAAAAAAAAAAAAAAAAAAAAAAAAAAAAAAAAAAAAAAAAAAAAAAAAAAAAAAAAAAAAAAAAAAAAAA
>NW_019268539.1:3949131-3967649 GCF_002738365.1 Cucurbita moschata
AAAAAAAAAAAAAAAAAAAAAAAAAAAAAAAAAAAAAAAAAAAAAAAAAAAAGAAAAAGCCTTACATCACTCTTTCTCCAAATTGGTGTCCATGATGCAAGAAAGAAAACGAATTATAAAGCCACTTGTTTATGCAATATGCACATACGCTCATAATTTTTGGACAACGATTTTCAATACATTTGGATGATATCTCACATTTCCTAGGGAGGTAAGCGATCTATTGGATATGACCTTAACGTACTACCCTTTCAAGAATGCAAAAGGCCTACTATGGAAAAATCTCATCATGACTTTCTTTTGGAATATGTGAAAAGAAAGAAATCAGGGAATATTTACGAAAAAGACACAAATCTATGTAGAACTTTTCGACAAGCTTGTTTACCAAGCTATATCTTAGTGTAAACTGTCTAATATTTTTACGTCCTATATTATACCTCCCTCCTCGCAAATTGAGAATTCCTTATGAAAAATAATATTGAACTAAACTTCAATGTTATCCGACATCTAACATATGTTAGGTGTAGTTATGTATCTGTTTGGTTAGTGCTGTGACTCCTTTTGTGGGCTGTTTTTACCCTTTTATATATTTTATTCTTTTTCTAAAGCTTGGTTTTTTACCCAACAATTCTCTGTTTTCAGGATTTGACTACATTTGTGTGTGTCTGCATTCCTGAGTTTCTGTCTCTTTACGAAACAGAGAGACTAGTTCAAGAACTCACCAAGTTTGAGATCGATACTCACAATATTATCATTAACCAAGTAATTTACAATGACGAAGGTACGACAGTTAACTGAATCCCTACACATATATTCTGTAAAGTGATTTGGAGCTTCCCTGTTTCTTAACCATATGTATGTGCTCTGCCGTTTTAGATGTTGAATCCAAGTTACTGAAAGCGAGAATGCGAATGCAACAGAAGTATCTCGACCAATTTTACATGTTATATGATGACTTCCACATCACCAAATTGCCATTACTGCCTCAAGAGGTACTGCTTTCTCTGCACATATTTGTCTCAATATATCGAGATTCATTCTGTTTTCTTTTATCATCTACTCCATAAATGCTTTTTCCTTCATGTCTGCCATTGGGTTTTGTTCCAAGTCTTGAATTATATTTTGTTTTTTAAACTTATCATTCTCTCCTGTATAATTATTGAAGTTTGGTAGACCTTGGAAGGAGAAGGAAGGTAGAAATGGCAATAGGTGCCTATTCACCCGATCCTAGTCTTATAGTAGTGAGTACCGATTTGTTGTACCGTCTGAGACAAGTTGCTAACTCTTAATACATATCGTGTTCTGTTATATCAATCTTATTTTTAGTTAGTATGAACATAACTTAGTGGATAAAACACCAAAGTTGAAGATGCCAAGCAAGAGCTTTGATTTGAAAACAGAAAGAGGCAAAAGAAAAAGATTGGGAAGAGCTTTGATTTCCAAACTTGTTGTGCACCGTATTGCAGGTGACTGGGGTTGAAGCTCTGAAGGACTTTTCAGGTAAGTTTGTGAGGCCATATGAACCAGCGACTAGCAGAGACTCGGTGGAAGACTTGGAGAGGAAAATATCAACGTTGAAACAGCAGTTGAACGATGCTGAAGCTGAGCTTGATAGAATTAGAAAAGGGAAGCAAAAGGCCTAAAAACAATACCCTTTCTTTTTCCCAACTCTCTATTATCTTTGCTTTTGTTTTTCCTTATTACATTTTTTTTTCTTTTAAAGAATTTCTTCTTGGAGAATTATAATACCGAAAGTGTTTTATTAGAACAGATGCTGCTGCGTAAACTTGGGACTTGGGACTATTTTTACTGTTTCGATTTTCTGGTCAATATAGTTGTTCATTCATTATTCCAGTTTCTTCGACTTTTATTTTCATTACGAAAGATGGAACTCCGCATCAAGATTTTTGGTATTGAAAATCAGTCACCGTTACTTCAATGCTTCAACCTTAAAGAAAACTTCTATGGTTGTCTCAATATATTTCTGTGTCTGACATGTTGAAAAGAAATATTTAAAATACCTTTTCGAACTTCTTATACAACAGAACATGAACATGAATTGAAATGCCTATGAATATAGCCTTTCTTCTACTTTATTCAGTCATTGAACATGAACATCCACCCCAACAAGATGATTTCACAAGCCTCAGAGCAAACTCTGATCAGGATTATTCTTTGTATAGTTTAAGATAACAAACAATACGTATTTTTAAGGTTAAAATGCCACAATATTCTAGACAACAATCACGTAGCTACAAGCTGGAAAAGCCATATTCCTTACTGAGTTAGCCTCCATGCAGGGTGGATATGAACACCACCACGTCTTTCTCTTCCAATGGTGTATCAAGCTGCCCACTCAGCTCCCAATCACAATCATTTACAAGCACCAGAACACCAGGTCTTCTGCAGGAACCACATTTGAAACCATCACAATTCTTCACCCACTTTCACGTTCATCCTCTCATTCACAATCTTTAAAAAAGAAAATTGAGAAACTAATGAGATATTTCTTTTACAACTTACACAGTGTCGCCTTTCATAAACATTTCTGGCCTCTCCTTGATCAGATTACTTCGGACCCAAGAGAGCAAATCTTTCATAATTAACTGAGAACCGTTTTGAAAGAAAGCATTAGACTTGCTTGATAAACAGAGGAATGAAGCATGAAAATATGAATCTGATATTGACTCGATCTTTCATTAAATTGTTGAAAAGTTTTAATTTACCGTTCCCGCTCCATTTTCAGGATCAACGCTGACATCGTGGATCTTCACAGAGTCACATAGTAACTCCAATCCCCCACTGCATTTAAAAGTTAATATTACTGTCATGTTTAACATATAAACACTAGCTGAAAAAATAAAGCCTAAAGAATGACATACTGCATCGATATCTTTTCCGTTTCACCTTTTACATTCATAAAAGACACAATAAAAATGCAACCTAGAAGCATATGGAAGGATAATTTCTAATATTGCAGAAAAAGGCTATTCAAGATACTGCCACATTATTTATTTTCCTTCTTTTTTGGTTTTGGTGGGGATGAGGAAATATAGAGGGTACTGATGGAGTCAAAATCTGCAAGCACTGTAAACAACACACTGATGAATTGTTGAAACAACATATGCAATTATAAATGGTACAATCCAGCCAAAGAGTTCCACCGAGCACAAATAAAAGTTGAATATGATAAAGAACAGGTTATCGATTTCCAATGTATATATAATCTAACGAAAGAACAACGGAGTGTAATTTACAAACTGGCATATGCTTCAAAAACAATGGTAATAAACGAACAAAACCAGAATGAAAACAATATGGAGGCAGTGAAGCAACTGGATATTCAAGCAAAACTATAGTTTTGGTCCCAATATCCTGAAGAATAGGTGCAGATTTTGAATTATTGACAACTAAACACAAACAATTATATCCAATAGTCGATCTTTTCTTCCCTTGAGCCAGCTCAAGAGAAATATTCCCCAACATCAGTATCACGATACCTCATTAATACACAGAATTCACGAACTCAAGAGTTTGCTCAAATTCAGAAAACAATCGATTTTTATGGATAGACAACGACACAGAAATTCAAGTTTATAAGCTGCGAAAAAACATAAAAACACGATCGAATAAGATATTTCTTCTAATTTCCAACTTTCCCAGAAACAGAAGGCATTGAAACTCTGTGTTCCAGGATCAGAGCTAAACAAACTGGGAAATTTTCCTTCCAAGTAAAATTTGAGAGAGAGAGAGAGAGAGAGAGAGAGAGAGAGAGAGAGAGAATTACCCAAATTCAAGTGTGAGTTGCATTTTCAATTTGCTTCCGCGGAACCCTAAAATAAAACCCTAGAGAGAAGACAAAGAACAGATCCTTAATGGGGGGATTTTAGAAGTAACTTCAGACGCACCGTATGATACAAACTATTCAATTCGGGTTGAACCAAATTTTAGTTTCTATCTTCTGATTTTTTATTTTGAGTTTTTCGGATTTAGATCTTATTATAAATACTCCTAAAAATATCTAATAAATCATTAATCTTTTAATTTTGTGTTTAATACATTATTAAAATATTTGATTTTTTTTTTTAATTTTAAAAAACTACATATTTATTTTTTTAAATTTAATATGACTCCAAATTTTCACTACAAAATTTCAACTTTCATCAAATTTGATCACAAACGCGAACAAATATTGCAATTTTTATAATACTCTAATCATCATTGGAACTACACTCGCGAATATTTTAGATTCTTGCACCAATAGATAAAAGGATATGATCTTTTTATTTGTTCGCAATGATATTGACGTTTGGTTTTAGTTCGTGTTTCTCTCTCCATCCAGATGCAGCCAAGTTTGTAAGGCAGTATGGAGGGTTTTCCAGATTGGCTGCTGTAATTGGGGTTCTGCAAAATTCCGGTTTCCCCTTCCCATAAATCCCAATTTGGTTCCTCCTTCTCTTCGCGCTTCTTCTCCTACAATTTCTCCCTTCATCAGCTACCTTTTCGTTTCTAGTTTCCTGAAAAGTTCTCGAGCAGGATCCCTCTTTTTGAATGACCGTACCGTTGTGTTCTTAGATCCAATTTTTCTTTCGGCTGGCTATGAGGAGGGTTCTTCCTTGTTGCATCTTAGGGTTTTAGTTTGTACCAGGTTCTTGGACGATTCGAGTGTTTCTTTCTTTTGTTGCCGCTGCGTTGTGATTCTTTCAAGTCATGGAAGCTTACAAGAAGTGGGTTAGGGATAACAGAGACTACCTTCACTCTTTTGAGTCTCTTGCAAATGTGAGCACTATAGATTTCTTATCATTACCCGCTCGTTTCTCTATTTGATTTCATCTGGGAATTTATTTGGTTGACTTGTTTGTTCTTTAATCTGTACGTAAACGGTGCTGCCCTTGGCTTTTATGGCGTTCTCTATTAAGTAATATTAGCATCTTTTTGCTAGTAGTTTATTTAAAGAACGGCTTTATGTTTCCACAGTTTATTTTCTGCAAATTTAAGATGGCATGCATGTCATGATGTTGATTTGATTTTTAAAAGAATAAGAGATATAGACAACAGATGGTATCCATATGTCTGATAGCAATGAGCATGAAGAGACCATTAAGTCAATTTATTCCTTGAAAATGAAGATTGATATACTATGGTCATTTTTTGTGAGTTTTGAATGTTCAACACTAGTCGATCGCCCGGCATTTTTATTGAAATCAGTTTGGGTAAACTGCACCTAAGTGCGTTTAATGTTATTAACATGTTCATTCTACATGATTATGTTCCTGTATGAGAGTACCCGCAAACTTTCTTATATACCATGAAACATATCGTCATTTGGTTATATGGATCTTATTATATTTTGATGTTTTTGATGGTCTGTGTATTGTTTAGGTATTGAAATTGTAACAGCCTAAGCCTATCGTTAGCCGATATTGTCTTTTTTGGACTTTCCCTTTTGGGTTTCCCTTCAAGGTTTTAAAACGTGTCTGGTAGGGATAGATTTCCACACTCTTGTAAAGAATGCTTCGTTCTCCTCTTCAACCAATGTGAGATCCCACTATCCACCCTCCTTTGGGGCCCAACATCCTTGTTGGCACTCGTTCGGATTGTGGGATCCCACGTCGGTTGGAGAGGGGAACAAAACATTCTTTATAAGGGTGTAAAAACTTCTCCCTAACATATGTGTTTTAAAACCTTGAGGGGAAACCCCGAAGGGAAAACCCAAAAAGGACAACATCTGTTATCGGTGGGCTTGGGCTGTTATAGAAATATAGAAAATACCGAACTATTTGCATGTCGGTGAATGAGCCTTTTTCACTGTTTGATCACAAGCAATTGTAACCCCCCTTGTAATAGATCTTTTACTGCTTGCTTGTGTTGGCCTCATTATAATGCGGAACAACCCATTCAAATTACCTTGCAATGAGAGAAATAGAGTAGATTGGCTGAAAAGTTGAACCACCTTACTTTGACAGACATGTTTAATCGATATTATTAGTACATAATCTCCTCTAGAGGTTAATCTTACGGCAATTGTAGAACAATTTTTTTGCCATTTGAAAGTAGAACTGGGATGGTGGAATCTTGTTCAAGGATCATGGAAATATCAACGTTGGATGGGTTTCCATGTGCTAATTTGGTGCATGATGTATTTTGTCATCTCATGTTTGTTTGTCATAAAACAGGTTAATTTCTCGATAGTTTTTGAAAACTGTTATATTACCATGATTAAAGTCAACTGTTAGTAGATCTGAGAGTATAAGTTTGTGGATTTCTACCTTTTATATGGTTCTTAATACTGTACAGGGCTTGACGTGGCTTCTTCCTGAACGATTTTCTGATTCAGAAATTGGACCTGAAGCAGGTTTTGTGAAACTTTGGTAACACTTGACTGCTTCTTCTGAGCTTGGAATTTGTAGTGCCCTTGGGTCCCCTTTGATGAATATGCATGTCTTCATATTTGTCTCACTTTCAAATGCTATAAATTTACAGTAGACCATATCAAAAGCATTCTGATAGCCAGCAAGGTTTTCTTAAGTTATTCTGTTTTCATTTTTCAACTTAGGGGTTCGAACCTCGTAACTTTGGAAGCTATCTCCCTACGTTCTAAGTTTGTACCAACAAACGTGAAAATTTAACTGCTATTTTGCTGTTTACTGGCGTTGTCTTGTCAAATGAACACGTTCCTGGCTTCTTTGTTCTAAAGTTTTGCCTTGCTCTGAGTGGATGATTTGCAACTTTGAAGCTATTATTAATTAGTTTAGGGATTTCTGCAGTTTCTGCCGCTGTTGGCATTGTCACTGCAGTCAATGAACACATAATCGAAACAGCTCCAACCCAGATGCATGTAAACGCAACTGTGCCATCTTCATTTCCTTATTCACTATGCATATCTGCTCTGAAAAACTTGGAAACATTGATTGAAGTTGCTGCACAACAATATTATGGTGATGATAAACGATGGAACTTCATTGCTGTTACGGAGGCTTTGAAGTAAGACACAGTTGATGAGTGTGGGAGTGCCATTTTTTAATCTTCTGATACATTTTTATTGCATAGTCTTTGCCTTTACATTAGTAGCCGTTGAATTTCAGGGTACTCTTTAGATTAGCTCTGTTCAAGAATTGTGGGTACAAGATCCTTCTTGATGGAGGAGAAACCATAAATAACGAAAGACATCTGAAAACTTCAACTTCTCAGCACAGACCTAATGCTTTCACAAAGCATGGTGGGCATAATGCATCTGGTTATTCAGGATATCTTAATGGACATGACCAATGGAATCTAGAAGGGAGGGCATTATCTGCATTAAGCAGGTTCGGGGAAAAGGCTCGGATGATTTCAGCACCAGCATGGTCGTATGGGGTTCAGCACCAGCATGGAATGTTCAATCCTTCAGGTGCCTATATCGATCCCAAGTTCCTAGAGTTTTGTGGGGGGAATGTCTACTGACAATTAATTGTGCGTTTACAGCTACAACGCCCGAGAGGCCTACACTTTCTACTATTTTGTCTGAACAGGGTCATCGCGGGGCTCTTTTCGTGACTGGAGAAGTACTTTTCATAACACGACCGCTTATTTACGTTCTTCTAATCCGCAAATATGGGAGTCGGTCGTGGACTCCTTGGTTTCTTTCACTGGCTGTGGACCTCCTTGGGACATGCTTTTTATCATATGCTACCTCAGCATCGACGAGTAGAAAAAACCAAAGATCATGCCTTTCCGACTCTGAGAAGGATGAGGTCGTGTACTCTAGTTCATCCTACATAGTAACTTTATTGGGTTAAAAACTTAACTGTCATTCTTATATTAACTTCAACATGTTTGACTTGGTTCAGCTGAGAAGACGGAAGATGCTTTGGGCATTTTACCTCATGAGAGACCCATTCTTCGAGAGATATACAAGGTGCATACATGCTTCAAGATTTAAACTTTTTGAGTCGAGAATTTCTCGACTTCAAACTTATAAGTCTTGGATTGAAACCGATTATGCTGAATGTTTTTTCAGGCGAAAACTTGAAGGGGCCGAAAAAGTTTTAGAACCTGTACCTTTTGTCGGATTCCTCACAGGTTCGAAGTGTATCCATTTGCGATAGTTGTAGATTTAAGATGATGTGGATTATAGCTGATATTTACTGTGTTGATGTGCAGCAAAAATTGTTGAGCTTATTATTGGAGCTCAGACAAGATATACTTACATGTCAGCGTCATGAGATGAGAGGGAAATTGGAGTTTGAAGGGCCCAAGTCTTCCCTCCTGGTTTGTTGTTTCTACGCTTCATACAAATATTTGGTGACGTTTCTTTTTGCAATCAGCTATTCTGAATAATAATAATAAGAATAATAATAATAATAATAATAATAATAATAATAATAATAATACTAATACTAATAATATAGTTGGTGAAATAAAATGTGTCTTTATTTATTTCAAATAATTTTAATTCACAGGGCATATTTTTATCATTGAAAGTAACGGTTTAATGATAAAAGACAGTTAAGAGAAGGCAAATGGAATTAAAACTCAATTATTATGAAGTTGTTTGTATGTCAAGTCAGCGAAATTTCGAGGTGTCCACAAATCGATTATTAAAAAACACGGTTAAATAATAATAATAATAATAATAATAAAAAAGGAAGTAGGGCCCATCGGGCAAGGTCCCCATCTAGAAAAACCGACGTGGACCCCATTGCAAGGGGATAGCAAGGGGGGCATGTCCATTGTATGTAGTACAGGCATGGGGCCCTTCAGTGTGATTAGTAGTGCTGGTGGGTCCCACCATCCGTGAAGGGAAGGGAAGGGAAGGGAAAGGAAAGGGGTTGGTTGGTTGGTTGGTTGGTTACTTGGTACGTGGTGTTTTAAATAGATTTTGTCTTTTTTAGTTATTTAATTATTTTTGTACAATTCAAAAATTAAAAGACGTAGTGAAAATTGATAAAAGATACTGAATAGTAAGTTTTAAGTAGTTAATGGTTAAAAAGGTAATTATTGATTAGTAAGTCTAAGATGAAGAGTTTGTAAGAAGAAGTTAATTATATATGATATGATATGATATGGGTTTAGGTAGTGGGCTGGGGGAGGATAGATATGGTTGACAAAGTGACGTATAGAGTAAGCTTGGAAGGGTGCGTCACATGAGAGTCATTCTTAGTGGGCTTTCCATCATCATCTAGGTTTGGATTTGGACTTTGAAAATTAATACCCAACTTTTAACCCTTTTATTAACCCTATCTTTAACTACTTACTATTCAACTCTAATATTCTGAAAAATATTAATTAATTAATTAATTATTTATTTATTTATGATTATGTAGAGAAATAATATACTCCGGAATTCATGAACATTGATTTGTTTATTCTCCAGAATTGATTCCCAAGGAATCCCTATCTCTATCCTGCAAATACATTAGGATGAGTCTATTCAAATATACCTTATTTACTTTTAATTCTTTTCATTTTTCTGCCCAACCTTGTATTTTTATATTTGTTGTAGTAGAATTTTATATAACCTAATTTGGTTTCAAATTTAATTTGGGAGATGTAATTTTGGAAATTTATTTATAGGACTTGGCGATAGGTTAGAGAGAGGAGAGAGGAGAGAGGAGAGAGGAAGAAATGGGAATGGCAAGTTGGGAGTTATTGGAAGAAGAAAAGGTGATGGGGGTAGGTCCATCATCCCCAGCTTTGACCCAACACTACTGGGCCCCACCCTTCTTTGGCAACTCTTCCTTCTTCTCCCAATTTCTTCTTTTTCTTTCCTTAAATCCCCTCTCCCCACTTCTTCCTCTCCCCTCTCCCCTCTCCCCCCCTCCCTCTCCGCCCATGGCCGATATTCACAAACAAGACCTCGACGACCACCACCACTCTCCGCCCACCCATCTCTCTATCAATAACTCCGACTCCTCTCCAATGAACCTTCTTCCCCTTGCTCCCAAGCGGGAGCATCCCGACAACGACCACGAAACTCAGGTCGTCAAGTTCACGGCAGAGATACCTAAAACGGTCTCGTCTATCCCCCCCAAGAGACCCTCCACCAAGGATCGCCACACCAAGGTCGAGGGCCGAGGCCGGAGAATCCGAATTCCGGCTACCTGTGCGGCGCGTATCTTCCAATTGACTCGTGAGCTCGGCCACAAGTCCGACGGCGAAACCATCCGCTGGCTTCTCGAACGGGCCGAGCCGGCGATCATCGCGGCTACTGGGACTGGTACCGTTCCCGCCATCGCCATGTCTGTTAATGGCACTCTCAAAATCCCCACCACCACTTCCTCTTCTAACCAAGATTCCACCGATCAATCCGCCAGTAAGAAGCGGCGTAAGCGCCCCGCTAACAGTGACTATGTTGACGTAAATGACGCCGTTTCCGTTTCCGTCTCCGCCTCCGCCTCCGCCTCCGCCTCGAACGGCTGTGTTCAGGCCGCTACCGTTGCCGGTTCCCCCGCCGTCCAACAGCCTTTTCCACCGGGGTTTGTTCCAGTGTGGGCCATCCCATCGAACGCCATAATTCCCGGGGCGGTTTTCATGGTTCCATCCGTGGATTGCTCTTCCACCCGTCCGCAGTTTTTCTCATTCCCGACCCCGGCAGCGCCGCTCATCAACACAACGGCCCGACCCATTTCCACCGTCCCGTCGAAGCTGCACACATCTCACATTCAAGCAAACACCACCAATCAAAGCTCGAGCACTTCAAACTCCTCCGCTTCCAAGTCTGAATCCGTCATGGCGCCGATCTCGAGCTCCACCGTCACGACAAACGGCAAAACTACGAAACAGATGCTCAGAGAATTCTCATTGGAGATATACGATAAGGAAGAGCTTCAATTCATGTCTCGCTCGTCGGAAAGAATGAAGACAGAATAGACGGGAAGTTGTTTTCGATTCAATATCTCACTCTCTCTCTCTCTCTCTCTCTCTCTCTCTCTCTCTCTCTCTTTCTCACCCTGTGTAATCTATCCGCCATCGACGAACCAGAAAAGAAAGCTTGAGACGAAGAACGAATGGAAGAAGGAAAAAAGTATCGTTTATTTTTTGGAAGTGCAGCAGAAGGAAGGGGAAGCACGAGGCAGTCACGTGGTAGACGTGAGGATCGAAAAGTAAATGCACGTGTAAGGTGGGGGTGGGGTTTTTCTTTTTATTTTTTTGGTGAAGGCGCAAAGGTGTGGGGACCACATCAGCGAGATGGGTCAACACTACGGAAAGACAAAAATTTTCCTTTTTAATATATTTAAAAAAAACAAAAAATAAAAGAGAGTGGGGTCCAGGTCAGTGGTGGAAACGAGTTATGCTGCTCCGTGGACCGTGCAAGCCTGGTGTGGGGACTACTTTTTAGCCTCCTTGTGTCTATGTGATGGAGGTTGGGGAGGGCCCGGGTCCACTTGATGGGCCCAACGGCGGCCTTTTAGGCCTGGAGCATGTGGTGGTCCCCTCTGCCCGGCCTACAACCGGGTTGTGGGTTCTGTGGTCCGAGCCAGGTGCATGGCTGAAGGATAAATGAACACGTGTTACACTGTGGGTTAGCTGGAGACTAAGAGCGTTCCTTGTTGCCACGTGGATCAATCAGAATGGTTTGGTATGAGATGCTTTTCTGGAAAACTTGGGGTTATTTTGGTGAGAGAAAGAAAGAGTTTGTAAATTCATTGTTTAGCTGAATTCTTGATAATCCATTAATGATTAGTTTCTGCGTCTATTATATATTTATATACGCTTCGATTTTAATATTTTAGTTGTCTATTATATATTTATATATGCTTCGCTTCGATTTTAATATTTTAGTTGTCTATTATATATTTATATATGCTTCGGTTTTAATATTTTAGTTGAATACTGACTTGACTGATGTATCGACAATAAGAAATGTTTCATTTCCTCGCAAACTAAATTAAAAAAAACCGTTTCAATTCCAATAAATGTTTTGTTCTCCAGCCTTCCAAATAACAGATATTATTAACATTAAAAACAGAACCACATGGATGAGGGTTACAAAGGCCACTCCCAAGAAAACGGGAGAAAAAGATGGCCATTCTGTGTATAAATTCTCCCTTCATTTTCCTTAATAGTTACTAACAAAACTTTCCAGAGCTAGAAACTAGAGCGCTCTCGTTCGTTAGGTCTTGAATACAACCAGAGGTTATTTAGATAGTGAGGTTCTCCTGAATCCCAAGAAATGAACCAACTATTTTTCCTCCTACGTCTGGAAAATTTTCATGTCCAGGAAGGGATTTTACTCTCCCTCTTCTATCAACTTCAACAGGGTACTTCAGAAGGTGTCCTCTCATCTCTGTTACTTCATCTGCAGCAAACTGTTTCCAGTTTAATTCTCCCATTGTTCTAACTCTTCTCACGCATTCCAGGCTCTCCGGTTCATTGAAACACTCTTCCATCGTTCCTGTATGCTCCGCCCACAACGACATCCTATATCCATAGATCTGCAGGGCAAGACATCCAAATCCCACAAACGATTCAGGAATGCAGTTCTATGTATGTAAAATTCTTCACACCAAATGAACTGATGCATGTATAACTACTTCTTCACTTTATTGAGGCTCTACACAGATATGGGGACAAAGAAAAGGAACTACAAAGTAATGTTTAAATTATAAGCTTGATCTTCCAAATCTTTTAGACTTAAATGCACATTTTCAACTCTAAAGTTGATGTCTATTTAGTTCTAATACTTCTTTTAAACCAAGGGGTTGAACTCTCCTCTTTCAGGCACAGGTTTAGTGAATTCATGAAAATCTTGTCTTCCTCAGGGCATTTCATGAATTTCAAATTAGACCCTTTATGTACTGACTCCATTTTGTCAAGTCTATTAGGCTTAACTAGCATTATTTGAACAATCCCACATTGGACATCTTAAAGTTAAAATTCACCTGTCCACGAGGACGTGAACGCTTCTTTGCCCATGTATAATGAGGTTGATAGGATCCCATAGCAATCTCAGTGTCTCTAGTTCCTTCCATGGATCTTTGGTTGATGTTAGCAGATCCCAAAATCACATACTCGTCATCAACTATCATGCCTTTGGAGTGAACATATATCATAAATCTTCTGCTTTTCCGACTAAGTGCCTGCAGTCAGTTCAATCGATCATTTGTGATTAAATAATAATAATACTACTAATAATAATAATAACAGTGACTAATATACAGTGAAAATCTTGATTACTAGCTCTTTTTATGGAAACATAAAATTATGGACTATAAAGCAAGGTCGTTTCCATCATATCTCTCCCTTATTTTCTGCAAGAACTCTACTTCGTTTTATTATTGTTGTTGTTGATTATGAAAGAATCTCCAGTAATACTCCACAATGTACAGGTATTTGGCAGGGCTTAACATAAAACCCAAATCAAAGTAAGAGAATACATATAACGACTGAAATCAACAACTGACTAAGGATATAAGTTACCTGTGGAGAGTTTTCTGCACTAGGGCTTCCAGAAGATAAAGGATCATTTCCATCCACATCCTCACGATTTCCCAGGCAGAAGAAGTTCAAATAGTCTTGAGGAGAGAATGCCTCCTCAAGACCAACCTCCATCAAGGCCTTGTAAATGACCTCATACATCATTTGCATGGTTTTTTGCTGAGCAGTGCGAGAAAAGTTCAGTTAAATCAGAAGTATACTTGTCATAGATCAGAATGTGTGTTGGTGTTTCAATGTTCATCTTATCATGTTCCCTCATGATCTCACTTTATTTTATCATTTAACCCAATAATATCTCCAATTCCCACCAAAGAAGAATTTAAGAACTGCAAAGTTCTAAATATTTAGGACTGTTCTGATATTTTAATTGCCATGAATTACTACTGGGAAAAAAAAAAAAAAAAAAAAAAACTATAAAGTTGCATGTTCAACTTATAGACAATCTCATTTAAGCAAGAATCACAATGCTATGTATATGAAATGCTCAAGTACATTGATTATGAAATTTAAAGAAATAAGGATTGTAGGTGAATTAATTGAGATGACTTGAGCAATACTTTTATTTCAAATTGATTTAGAAATGCAGCAATTAAATTTAATAACGAAAAACATTAGAACTCAGCCTAGGCTACTAATGAATCTACCTGCCAAAATAGTATTCTCTGAGTGGCAGCAGCAGTTGGGACGCCCTCAGGCCACATGGGGATGACAATATATGCAGCAAACCTCTCATTTCCTCTGATTTTATCAGCAATCTTTAGCGCAATTTCCATTGGAATCAAATTGTTGGCACCTATGAAAAATCAGAAACGTACAAAATTAGCAATTCACGACTCCAATGTTGTAATGTCATCGTACTGCATAACATAGTCCACTCTTTTAGGAAAAACAATAAAGATAGGACTAGATAGCCTGCCGTAGATTTATAGTTTCAAAGTCTAAACATCCTTTCTAAATGGCTGTTGTCACATATTAGCAAATGCAACTTAATTTGTCATGCTGGTGCTCCCAAATGAAGGCATACTTTTTTCTTTTTCTTTTTTTCTTTTATGGTCACACAAACTGAACCCTTGGTCAACTTTAAAAAACTAATTGTTAGATTATAGGTACTGATTTTTCGGAAATTTTTTTTTTTTTAAAAAAAGAAAGTACAACCGCATATACCCAATTTGTTAAGCAAACCATATACGGAGGAGGCTTTTTTTAATGTACTTTACCTATATCTTTGTTTGAATTCCAATTGAAGGATGATCCAATGAAATATTGGTTCTCTATATAAATGTAGTGTTGGGCAGCTCGAATGGCTTTCACGTATGCTGTGTGTATACTCATGTCAATCAGCACATTCTTTCCACATACGAGGTTCTGCACGGTAAAATATTAGGGAATAAGCATGTTAGACGACACAAATACAAAATAAATACATGCATATATGTGCAAATTTTATATTTATTTGATTGGAAATATAGCAATCATAACCGTCCTTTACCTTGCTTGGGGCATCTTTTGGGTCCTTCGGGAAATCTTTAACAGAACTTGAATCAATTGAACGAAAAATCTGCAGTATTACTCATCATTGAAAAATTCCACAAGGAACATAGAGAATTCATTAAAAAGGTTCAATTCTCTGTTACATAACTAAACAGGTCTAAATCACAACCAGTTTCAATTGCCGAGGCTTTTACCACCTAAATAAAGGTCCACATATGCATTAAGAAGGGTTTAAAACATTACCTGCACATGCCATGATTCAGGATCATTTTCATAGTTACAGTACGCTTCAGAAATTCCAATTATGTCATGAATTCTTTCAATACGCAGCAAAGCATCATCATATGATTTCAACTTTTTTATCCCGTGAGGTTTTGAAGCTCTCCTCCATCGCTCCTCAAAATTGGTCAAAACATCATATGCTGCTGGACCTTCAATTTTGCTGTGCAGATCATGCCACGGTTCTCTTGGACAACCAACAGTACTACCCTGTTCAACTAAATAATTTTGTAACTTCATAAAATCAAATCAAATTTTAGTAACCCTAGATGCAATGATATATTTAATTTTTTTGTAACAGCCCAAACATTTTTTCTCCTAAAATTCTCTTTAGAAAGATGTTAAAGGTTCCAGTCTGGTGTTTTGTCTAACTGATTATTGATTTCATACGTTCAATCTCTAGTTATTTTCAACTAGAATAGAATTGATGATTTATCTCTCTTCAATAAAAGCATTTTCACTTGTTGAAATGTAAATGATAACACACCCTTCAATCTATCAGACAAGATATTAGCCACGGTATTTTAGATACTCGTAAACAAGCTAATAGGTCTAAAGTCTTGCACCTTCTTAACATTTTCTTTCATTAAAGTAAGATAAATAAAAATTTATGCAAGAGTTTTGGGTGACCTTCCCCATTAAAATCTTAGAACACTCCCAAACATCATTTTAAAATGCTTCAAAACTTGTTTAGCAATTTTGTAGAAAAACCATCCTGCCTTGAAGCCTTTGACACCCCCAAAGGGATCAAGACTATCAAAATTTTATTTTCTTCCAAAGATCTCTCAAGCCATCTACTTTCTTCTCATGATAAATAGGTTGCCATTTTAAGCTATGAGTACCTCATTTCCAGAATAAAAACTTGTCTAGAAAACTCAAAATTCCCCCTTCAATATTTTTGGCTTCCGTTTTTCACACTACTCTTCCCCCAACCTGATATCAGTTCTCTATTTTCATCACAAAGCTCTTTAGTCTACTGGATGCAAGAAACCTGTAAAAAGAAGGCTAAACTTTCCTCCCCGTCTCTTAACCAAACAAGTTTGCATCTTTGTTTAACAATAATTCTTTCCTGATGTTCTTCTATAGAAATAAAATCGACATATTCCTCTCCATCAAATGTTGCCTCCTTATTTCTTCTTTTTCTTCTACTTCCTCCCCCTAAAATTTTCAGCTTATTAAGTCATATATTTTCAAAACAAGAGTGAAGGACCGCACATAAGGTTCCCTGGTCAGAAATGACTCTCACGAGCTAGATTCTCTAAGCATATCCAACCAAAACCAAGAAAAAAGATATCTATTGATCAAAAACTGAATAGCCATTTCTCCCAAGTTTGGCAACGTGAAATTCCAATTGGACACAACAAAGTCTTCTATAACTTTGTTGTATTCCTTAATACTAGTTCTTCTTCCACCATTTAGATTTTCAAAATAATACCCTGTGACTTCTACAAATATCAACAATGTAAACTCCACTTCTTCAAATATTGCGTAGCTTGCCCTGCTGCTATAATATGAACTTCAGAGATTCAATACTTGAATCTTCTCAAGAGGATATTGCACCCTACATTGCAGCAATTTAGATGGTGCTTTTTTGGAAATCACACTTACGGAAAGCCATGACTATCGGTTGAGTCATTTTTTAACAATGAAATGGTATATACTCTTATACCATACAGTACAAGTTCGTTGAATTGTCTGCCAATATTGTATTTCTTGCCCAATTGAATGAGGCTTCTTTTCTCAAAGAAACGATCAATATCGGTCTTCTTCCATCAAAATAATTGTGGATATATTGAGGCCTTTGACACAGTTTTATGAATATAATACAAGAGTATGGTCATTTCAGTCCAATGTTTCTCTTTATTTTGAGGGACAGTCTTTTATTCTTGATAGTATGTTTTTTTGTTACTCAGTTCATTCAGGCAGGCCACTTTCATTTTATGATCCCCTTTTCATTTGTTCAAGGTCTTCTCCTTACCTTTTTGGTGCTCTCATCTCATGTACTTCAATCTCTATAATGAAAGCCTTGTTTCTTCATTGAATGGGGGAAAAACTAGATGAAGAAACTAGTATGCCCTTAAGAATAAACTTGGGTTAGCAAAAAAGGGGGAATATACTAGGGTTACTCAGATTTTTGGCATAGATCAAACTTCCCTCTTGCATCCTATTACCGCAGAACCATATTAACTATTAAAAGACAAAGTGGGACATAACAGATTACCGTGTATGTAGGATTGTGGTAATCATCCTTGTGTACTGTTTGAAGTGTCCGAAATATGGGATGTGATGGATTATCATACCGCCCGTCACATAAATCGAGCCCTCCAACAAAAGCTATGATTTTTCTTCTATTATTTCCAGCATCAGCATCCACAATAACTGTTTTCTGATGGTGTGTATAGATAGTTCCAACTTCCTGATTATTGAGAAAGATGAGCAAGAATCACAAAAGGCAATATTTTGTTTTAAAAAAAAAAACAATGCAATTAAACACTCCCAAAAGTTCCCAATATGAGACCTCGAAAAAAGAAAATAAAAGAAAAAGAAAATTCCCAAATATGATAATGAGTTGAAGAATAATTTTGTAATTTATCCAAAGAATGGCTTCCTTTAGTCCCCTGACGTTGCTGCTACCATATTAAAATAAAGAAGATATAAAGTAACCAACATATTCCTTTTTAAGGAACAAAATATACTAATCGCAAGGATAAATTCTAGCTTTTTTAGGGAAAAAATGAGCTTAATTATCAAAAGTTAAATAACAATAGAGATGAAAAACATATGCGGTCTAGTAGTTAGAAGAATGACTTTGATAGCAAGTACAGGTACAACACACGGTCACAAGATAGCTGAAACTAGAGTGCTCAAAGATAAACTGAAATGGCCCAACATGAGCAAAGCTCAATTGGCATAAAATATGTACTCTCAACAAAATTAACGGCTTGACCCCATCCCGCCACCCCACGTATTGCAGAACTAAAAAAAAAGATCAATTGAAATGCTTTAAAATGCTCAAACGTAAAGCGTCTAATAAGGCAGTATGAGAATAAAATGATGTGAAGATTGTAATGCCTGAGGATGCAAGAGGTCAAAAGATTGACCCCCATCCCACACCCTACATATTGCAGAACTGAAAAAAAAAAAAAAAAGAAGATAAACTGAAATGCTTCAAAATGCTCAAACATAGAGCGTCTAATAAGGTAGTATGAGAATAAAATGATGTGAAGATTGTAATCCCAGACTATGCAAAAAAAAAAAAAAAAAAAAAAAAAAAAAAAAAAAAAAAAAAAAAAAAAAAAAAAAAAAAAAAAAAAAAAAAAAAAAAAAAA
>NW_019268539.1:3968310-3992528 GCF_002738365.1 Cucurbita moschata
AAAAAAAAAAAAAAAAAAAAAAAAAAAAAAAAAAAAAAAAAAAAAAAAAAAAAAAAAAAAAAGTGTGAGAATAAATTTAGAAATAGAAAATTATCAACAATTCATTACCAGACATATTATCAGTTTCTAGCACAATAGAAAATCTTGCTTTTGTTATTTAGTTTGGTCATTGAAAGAAAGGATGGATGAAAAGAGATCGTAAATCAGGGAAGTTTAACTGATAACATGGTCTTTCAAATTCTTATTAATTGCCAAGAAAAGGACTTTTCATTTGGCCGCTTCAGCAATCTAATCATGATTTTGATACAAACTTCTTTACTGTGTAGTAGTGGTTATCTTCGTCATATTGCCATCAATAGGGTATGATTACTTAAGGATATACATTCGGGTTTCTACACCAAATACCCCAAACATTACACCTATCAATATCAAAACACTTTTTTGTATATTCCTAATTGAATCGAAATAGAAACAACTGAAGCTGAAAATGTACAGGTTTAAGTGGCCAATTTTCTAGACATAAACATGTTGAAAAACAACAAAAGTCTGTAAGGAGAAAGAAGTGATTAGTTAAGACAAAAATTTTGGCTATCTATTGTTCATTGAAGTATACTCATTTCTTACCCAAAAAAGAAAAAGAAAGAAAGATGGAAAGAAAGACTAACCTTTTGCTTAACCCAGCTATGTCGTTTTCCAGCCATCCGAGGACAAAGTATCACTTGTACAGAGGATTGTTTGAAAAATCGGCGAGTTTCCTCATCATGGGTTTGCATGAAACCATCCTGCAACAATCAACATATGTTCTCAGAAGAGTATGATAATAAATCCTTCAAAACCAACGTATATAAAACTGAAAGACCTTGATAACAAATTGCAAACTCTTAGCCCTATGTGATTCTTCTGCTTTCCAATAAAGGTGGCTTGTATTACATGCATATTCTAAAAGTTGAGATGAAACGATGGTAGAATATGTCCATCTGGTAAAAGAGAGTTTCTGACAGATCTTTCTTCTTGATTGGTCATCAAGACTTCAAAGATCTACAACTTTTCTCCACCTCATTATTGAAGCTCGTAAACTCATAAATTAGGGAATACAAAACAATTAATAGTATTCTTTTTGGAGGTAGGTTCTAGGATACGTGGTATTTTGGCAGAATAAATCTATAGTTTAAAACATAAATTAGTTTACCATAAAAGAAGTTCAAGTTCCAAAAAGATGAAAAAAGAACTAGGAAAAGAAAGAATCAAGACTCCAACATTTCAAATCCAAAGTAAGGATGTTTTCACTCAATTACTTAGAGCATTCTCGCCCTGTCCTATACTTAATATAAAGGAATTTTGGAAAAGGCAACTATGATAAGCAGGCAATGTAAAAGAAATAGACAGCAGGGAAAGCAACTTACAGTTTTATATCCCAAAATGCTCCTAGAAGTGGGATCGTCCCAAACAAGAAGCAAAACTCTCACTCCCTCCTGGGACTTTGACCTCAGGAGATCTCCAAGGGTACACTCTGTCCCATAGCCAGTATCTCGAACTAGTTTCACTTTGTGCCACACCGACCACCCAGTTATATAAATTAACCTGCGAGCCTGACGTACAGCATCAAAGATGTCATGCCAACACTTCCCATGTACATAGTACATACCATTATCAAGCATCAAATTTGGAAGGTGTCCATCTGGAACATGGGCATCTTGGTACAGAGTGACAGCTCCACCCTTTCTGAGGGGGAAATATGTATCAGGAACCCCCTGGTAATCAGGGCCAGCTCCCACTCCATGATGATAAGTGCTAAGCCTGTCCATTGGGGTATATTGAATAGAAATAGTTAGAGCAGCTCCAGGCTTACATGGCTTCCCACCAAGTAGGATTGGGAAGGTTCCCTCAACTACAGACCCTGCATATATTTGTTCTGCAGGAATTGTTACAGTTCCTATTAGCTGCGAACCAACAACATCACTGTCTTTAACGACAAAAACTACTTCAGCAGCATAATGTGCAACGGGAACATAGAAATGCTGCCTCCATTCAGGATTTTCATTGTTGCTTATAACAAAAGTCCTCCCAATTACTGCATTTGCTACATAGATCGAAACATAAGGATCACTAGTGATCTTATGACTCACATGTCCTTCAACTTTGTTGCTCATATTCCCAGGTAATTTTGCAAACATATCCCCCAAGGTCTTGTGAAACATGTCCATATTTGGAAGATTTTTGGCCTCATTAACCCATATTTCTAAGTTTCCATGCAACAGCAAAACCTTCAATGATGCTTTACTGTGCAATGGAACAATCTGCAAGTTCTGACTATGTTGAGACCCACCAAATGAGCTTGAATGGGAAAATGAAGGTTGGTTGGATGAAGCCATTTGATATGAATTCCCCGTATCGAAACTAGAAAATGATGAATTAGGAAAGCCATAAAATCGGTCACGCCGATCATATCTTATAATTTGAGGTGAATGCGACAATAATGAAACTGAAGGCTGTGCAGGCACTGAAGGTGATGCAGGAGAAGTAGGTTGATGATCAGACAAATGTACATTACCCAAAAGGTCATCCAGAGGCGGGTATGCATAAGAGACAGGCGATGAGGAATCAGTGCCATTATAGTGGCCAGAGAAGCTATTTGCTCGTGAAGGGGGTGGTGGGTATTGACTTTCTGGGGGAGGGTATGTACCAGGTTCTTCATTCTTGTAATTTGAGGTGAATCGATCATATCTTGAAATTTGAGGTGAATGCGACAATAATGAAACTGAAGGCTGCGCAGGTGCAGGAGGTGATGCAGGAGCAGTTGGTTGATGATCAGACAAATGTACATTACACAAAGGGCTATCCAAAGGCGGGTATGCAGAGGAGACAGGCGAAACAGAATCAGGGCTATCATAGTGGCCAGAGAAGCTATTTACTCGTGAAGGGGGTGGTGGGTATTGACTTTCTGAGGGAGGGTATGTACTAGATTCTTCATTCTTGTAATTTGAGGTGAATCGATCATATCTTGAAATTTGAGGTGAATGCGACAATAATGAAACTGAAGGCTGCGCAGGTGCAGGAGGTGATGCAGGAGCAGTTGGTTGATGATCAGACAAATGTACATTACACAAAGGGCTATCCAAAGGCGGGTATGCAGAGGAGACAGGCGAAACAGAATCAGGGCTATCATAGTGGCCAGAGAAGCTATTTACTCGTGAAGGGGGTGGTGGGTATTGACTTTCTGGGGGAGGGTATGTACTAGATTCTTCATTCTTGTAATTTGAGGTGAATCGATCATATCTTGAAATTTGAGGTGAATGCGACAATAATGAAACTGAAGGCTGCGCAGGTGCAGGAGGTGATGCAGGAGCAGTTGGTTGATGATCAGACAAATGTACATTACACAAAGGGCTATCCAAAGGCGGGTATGCAGAGGAGACAGGCGAAACAGAATCAGGGCTATCATAGTGGCCAGAGAAGCTATTTACTCGTGAAGGGGGTGGTGGGTATTGACTTTCTGAGGGAGGGTATGTACTAGATTCTTCATTCTTGTAATTTGAGGTGAATCGATCATATCTTGAAATTTGAGGTGAATGCGACAATAATGAAACTGAAGGCTGCGCAGGTGCAGGAGGTGATGCAGGAGCAGTTGGTTGATGATCAGACAAATGTATATTACACAAAGGGTCATCCAAAGGCGGGTATGCAGAAGAGCCAGGCGATACCGAATCAGTGCTATCATAGTGGCCAGAGGAGTTATTTACTCGCGAAGGGGGTGGTGGGTATTGAGTTTCTGGGGGAGGGTATGTACTAGATTCTTCATACCGATATGGGGATGTACCAGGTTGGAAATTGTTATGATATTGAATGGATGGCCTGGCACTATCATTAGTATAAGAGGCGTCACCGTAAGAATATGGGGAAGGTACAGGCCCAGAATGTGGAGGTGGATGTTGAAAATACTCTACTTGGGCAGAATGAGATGGGGGTGGGGGATATGCAAATACAGAGGCATGTGAAGGATCATACGGGTAAGGGTACGGAGGACGAGCATATGGATCTGAATTTGGATGCGTATAATGAGGAGGAGGTGGATGTTGAGGAGGAGGTGGATATTGAGGAGGCGGTGGGTATTGAGGAGGAACTGGACGAGGGTATGCATATGGATGGTGGTATGGATATGAAGGGGAAGAACCGTAATTGTCCATAACGAGAGCTACAAGTTCGAGAAGAATACAGAGAAGTCTCAATTACGGTTGGTTCGGGAAGAACAATGTCATAACTAAATTAATAAGATCGACAGTATGTAGCCAAATCAAACACACAAAAATTCTTCCAGTTGAATGGAACCCAGAAAAAGAAATGAAAATTACAGAATAGACGAATTGGGTTACGATCTTAATCGCGGAATCAAAATTGACAAAAGGACAGGGAGAAAGAAAACGTTCACCACAAATTCGATCCTGAAATCGCCAAGCGACAACCTGAAAGGGAAAAGAAAAACAATCTGAAAAGAGAACGTTCCTCAAAGAAAAACGGCGCGCGGTGGAAAAATTACCTGTTCAAGAGATTGATTCGGTAGGAGAAATGGACTGAATCAGCTTCGTTGAAACTTGGAAACAGGAGGAAGAAAAATTCAGGAAGAATTATTTGGATCTGGGATTCCAAATAATACCATCAATTAACTTTTCCCTTCATTTTCCTCCATCTGATTCTAAAGCGCGCGCGCGCGAGAAATAGTTACCAGTGAAACCAAGTGAGAAATGATTTAGGTTAAAATGATTGATTTCAATTGTATTCCAACCTTCAAAACTTTCGTTCTAAGTTTTAAACTTAAAAAGTTTGTTCCAAAAACAACAACCTATGACGCTTCTCTCTTAAATTTGTACAGAATTTTTTTTGGAAAAAAATTAAGGATGTGAAATTAAAAAGAGGAATAAGATAATTGAACCATTTCTTATATAAATCAATATATTTTTTATAATTTAACTTGACATTTTATTAGTCACACCTCACTCACTTGGAAGTGATTTTGGCTATTCTGCATCACCTATAGCTTCGTCAAACAGCGTGAATCACTACATCTGGCCACATCACAATTGAGTTGTGCTCGTTGCTTCAGGATTTCTTAGAGTTTCATCTTCGTAGTTGCATCTTCCGTCGTTGTTCTATCATTTATCTTCTTTGACTTCAGTCATCTTATTAAATTTTTTAAAAAAGAGAACTTTTTTGTGATGTCTCTAGTATAGAGGCCAAAAGGAAAGAACAACCGTCATTATTTTTGAAAATAAAATAAAATTTAAGCGTTATATTTTTAAAAAATGAAGGGACTATTCACATGAAAATATATATATATATATATATAAAGGGGAACTTTGTAGAGACCGTTGGGGGAAGTGAGGCTTTTTGTTGTTTATTATGTTTTAAATTGCAAACTTATCCTTTTGACACAAAATACAAAAATACATTCGAATGTTTCGAAAATATTTTAAGGGCTCCAAGTTAGGATGAGCCATATTTTAAGTGCACCTCTTTTACTCTACATCTTCCTCTTGGTCCACATTTATTGAATCCTTAAATGTTGGTTTTTTTTAAAGAGAAAAAACTTAATTTAGATTGTTGCTTACTTTAAAAAGAAAAAAAAAACATCCATAATCAAAATCAGAACAATTAATAATTAAATTGGTCATGAGACATCAATGATTGAGATATGAGCTCAAACCAGCTAAACAATAATTGAGTATATGATATCAATGCGTTATATAACATCAATGATTGAGATATCCAACCATTAAGATGAGTCATGTGATATAGATGATTGGTGTAGGCTCGTATGAACTCAATCGTTGAGATATGCTCGAAGAAACCAAATGAAATTGATGTATGAGCTATGATGTACGATGATGTATGAGCTATGATGATGTATGATAACATATGTGTGTTTTATGACGATGGATGATGTACTTGATGACTTTATAATGAATATAATGTCTTGCATGACGTTTACCCTAATATGATGATGTTTTTCATATTAAGCATGTTGTATGATGATGAATTCCATATTGCATCAGGTCGATAAATCGACGTAGGACACAACCCTAAGAGTATGAATACTTTCCCTAGAGATGATGAGTGCGACTCGCACAATATGATGATGAGGGTGATTATGGTGAGCATGACACCAGAGATTTCGCTGACCTCCGGACGTTGTTACAAACAACTAGCTTGACCAGAGAGGGTCCAGGGGGTGTGCGAGCACTTGGAAATTCAAACTCTCATGTGTGGGTCGTGTGTAAGAAAGTGCTACACATCCATAGTAGTCTGGACTAGAGGCCACCCCTAGTATAAAATGAGATAGAGATAGGTCCCTAGAGCATATTTGCATGTGATTGCATTTAGCATGGCCATTATACTAGAGTTACTTACTGAGTATTCTTTGAAATACTCAAGCCGTGTGCCACATTATTTTTCAGATAAAGGCAAGGTGCCCACGTACAGATGACAGCAATATCGCGATCAGGTATGTAAATCCCTAGTTATGTTAAAATAGGTCTGCTTTCCATTTCATTAGTTTAAATTGTTTTGTATTTATTTTTATTTCTTTAAAATTTTCAGTATTTGGTATGTAAAACCATGACGGTTTTCAAGAGATAGAAGATGTTTTTAAATGTTTTTGACTTCCGCATTGTAGCAGACTAGAGTTGTTACCAAAAAGAAAATCAATTAAAACATGGTTTATTCATGGAGATAATTACAAGCCCATCATCTCATACTTCACCAATTACTTATTATTTTGCAAACCCACATCCTTCAACATAATCCTTCATAATTCGTGAGATCTCCAAAAATCAAACTTTGGTTAAGCTTTTTCTAACCAAATCGATACACATGACGAATCTTATAAACGTGTATGAATTTGGTTAAAATAAAATAACATTATTTTTTTAATTTTTTTTATTTAGGATATATTGTTGTAGTATGAACAGGAAGAAGAAGAAGTAAAAGGAGAAGAAGGGTTGTGGGGGGGTTATTGTTGTAATTAATCGGTGGAGAGTGTTGTTTGGAAGAGCCAATTGGAGAAGGCCTCTAGGGTTTTATCATCGGCTCTGTAATGTTTCTGAGAAAATTCAAGCAGAGTTGGCCATCTGAAATCCGGGAAAATTCTTGGGTTTTTCTCGTCAACCAAACAGCTGGGTGGACTCACCACTTTGTCTTCGTTTGGACACAGAAAAAAGGCCAAAGATTTCCTCACGCTTTCTTCATTCACCACTGCTCTGTGCAGGCAACTCTTGTACATTCCATTGGATAGCGCCTGATAAATTATCATACACATTTTATTAAACTTAGAACCTTAGAAATTGAAGTGTGTGGGAATGGGTTGTACTTACCGTGAAAGTGTCGCCAATGTTGACGACGAAAGCTTGGGGATTCGGGGGAATGGAGTGCCATTGTTGGTCGACGAAAACTTGGAGGCCATGGACATGATCTTGATGAAGGATGGTCAAGGAAGTTGGGTCACAGTGAGGCCCAGTTCCAAGAGTTTGATCTGGGGTTTGGCATGGTGGGTAGTAGTTTAATCTCATAATCGACTCGTTTTCTTCAAAGAAGTTTCTGAAATACTCTCTTCCAACGCCTAAACTCATCCCCAAAAGCTCCATTATTTTCAATGATACCTTGCTCATGGCGTCGCAGTATTGTTGGTACAACTTCCTGGGGGAATGAACAATAATAAACAATAATAAACAATAATAAACAATAATAAACAATAATGCATCATATGATGTTGTTGTGTTGTGTTGTGCTGTGCTGCGTTGTGTTAATAATTGTTACCCGCTGCTTCTCAATTCTTCTCCCAAAGCACTAACAAAGTAATCTTCAACAAGAGTGGAGGAATGAGCGTGAGCAGAGTATCTGAAGGACAGAGTTTCCTTCCATGGAAGCTTACACGAGAATCTCCCTATGAAACTGTTGGCATACCCACACAGCTCGCCCACCTTCCGCCCCGCTCGCTGCTTCTCCTCAAGCTTCATCCCAAAGAACAAGTCCATGAATTCGTGGGCCTTCGATATTAGCTCCACATCCACGCCATGGTTAACCACGACAAAGAAACCATGCTTCCGACAAACCTATTAACAACAACGTACATTAACATTAGATGGTAAGATATTGTCCACTTTGAGCATAGACTTTATTTTGGGATAGATCTGTATTTTGTATTACTTATATGATGACGTGAGACTTACTCCCAACCATTTTCAACATGTTGTAACCATTTTAAATTTAGATATAGTTTAAGAAACCTGATTGAGGAGACGACATGTGTCAGAAAGAACAACTGGGTCGTCGGAGATTGAGCTCTTCAAGTCGATAGGAGGCACGTGAAGCTCGGGCGAGTCGAGGGTTGGCCTCTCATGGTCCGGCCAGATGAACTGAGACGGGATTTTGGAGAGAGAAGAATCATCCGAGAGAGAAGAGAAAGTTGGCATGTTGGTTGGCTTTGGTTTATGCTATTTTGGAGAAGAAGAGTGGAGAATTTAGTATTAATAGAGAAAAAAGGGAAAAGCCAAAGAGGGTTTAGGCATTGGAGAAGTCGAGAAGTGGAATGGAATCTCTCATTGTTGAACAAACTGTTGCGTCATTTCTATATTTCATGTCGTGTTTGTTGGTTGCATGTAATTAATAAACCATACTGTACGAGCTAGTCTTATAGTTTGTCGCCTATTTCTTCCATTATTCTTATTCTATACGCATCATTTTCTTTATATAATTTCATGTTAAAACAAAAACAAAAACATATATCTATATATAATTTTCATTTTCAATTGTTTGTTTGTGACTCATGATGTAGCCATCTAGATTTAAACCTTTACGTTATATATAAAATCATCAATCAATCAATCTATGAATTTATTAACCATGGTTATGATTCTGCCAACTTGTTGCATAGGCTTTATAGTTTCATCTCAATATTTATAGTATTTTCTAAATATGGAACAAATGTGTTCTATCTCAATAGGTATACCCAATTCACAAACTCAACTCATCTATCTTTCAAATAGTATCTTTCAAATGGTGATATTCCCAACCATTCAATTCACAAAGTTTTTATCAGAAAAAGGAAAAGAAAATCAATAAACCATTTACAATTTAAGAAATCAGGCATGGAACACACCCATTAGACTAGACTAGAGGGGTAATATAAAGAAGAAACAGAAAAAGAAAAAAAAAAAAAAAAAAAAAGCTTTTTGGTGAATAAGGGTTTTTATTTTATTTTTTTATTTATGCCAATTAATGCCCCCACCCAATCAGCTAAGATTCTAATTTGATAAATCACACTATTAATATATATTTTTTTGCTTAGAAAAAGATAAAAGGTAAGTTGAATAAAAGATCAGAATTAAGAAGAAACCCGTAAAAAGAGAGTTTTATTTTGGCTCTTACACTTTTCAAAGGTCCATTTTTCAGTTATTGAACTTTAAAAAAGAATCACTTTTGTCCTTTCCTTTTTCGCGGACAAATTGATATTGTGACACGAAGAATATATATTAATCAAGTTAGTAACAACAATATGTAAATGTACATGTTAAAAGTTGAAAGACTAAAATAGAAAAACTTAACTAAAAAACCTAGAGTGATTTTGATATGAATTAAACATGGTGGATCTTTTTCTGATATTTGGAGAGAAAATGTACATAAACATGAAATGTTCTATTTTTGAGCCTGAGGGACAACCTTATCAAGTGGAACTATCAATATGCACTAGTTGTCAAGGAATTACAACATAAGATTAGAGTGTTCCATCCCACATGCAGTGGTGGAGAATTTCGGAATCCCAATTCACCCATGAAAAGCCAAAAAGCTACCTCCTAACTTGGCTTCTTTTGGGACACCCATCCCATCTTGTATGAGGTTGAACCTAGAAAACCTCTCTCACTTCTCTCCATTCTTTACCCTTTGTTGCAAGAATCACTACTCTCATCCACCTTGTTCAAAATTAATTGGAGCAACAAGCACCAAACCACCACTTTCGCTTATCAATATCATGCCAAATCCTTGTTGACTTTCCCTGGATTTCTCAACATATTACAAACTTTTAACTTTTTTTTTTTTTTTTTTTTTCTAAATAAAGCAAAGCATACAACTTATACCATTTCTCACCTGGTCGCGTAAATTTTCATGGGCCTACTCGATAAACTCCATAAATTTCACATCTCAATTGGTCAAGTAAAATCTGATACATCAACTAAATGGGGTATGAAGAATATATCACACGAATTCTGTGCTTAATAACTAATGAGTAATGAGGCAATGCTTAAGATGTGACTAAAAGTTAAGATTTGTCTATCAACTAATTGCATATAAACAAAGCAATATTACATAAAAGGGGGGTTCCTTTGGAAATTAAATATGGAAAAGGTAGAGCAACTACGTAGAAAGTAGAGGCTTTAAGAACCCATTAATCAGTGGATTCTGGCACCTCTAAACAATAACAAAACTGAATGGAGTTGATTAGTCATGTCTTAAGATAAGATAGTGAAGGGCTAATCACCTCATAAGTGGCGTGACGAGGTCAATTCAGGGTACCTTTCACAACAAATCTACATCTTCCATTGCATTTTGTTGCTAAAATGACTTGACTGATACCTTTAATGAAAAGCATATCGACTTAAAAGCAGAAATAAATCTGTCATTCAACGGGGATTTACAGACTAAACAAATGAGAAAGATTACGATAAGCACATTCCAAAATCAACGACCAGTCCACCTGTGAAGCCAACAGAATCTCGACAGACTTAAAGTTAATCAAACCAGACTTTTCCAGATGAACCAGAAGAAAATGAATCTTTACATTAAACATAGAGAGAAATAGCATTCAAATCTACAACTGAAGAAACTAATGCAACCACAATCAGTCAAATGTAACCATTCATTAATCTGTAAGAACTTTTAGTTTTCTTCCCTTGACGGGGGAATCTTCTCTACAATTCTCAACTTGTATTGCAGATAGCCTAAGTCTCTGTTCACATTACTGTAGTTCTACTCCAAGATTAACTGCCATACTAGAGGTTAATTAATAACCTCCATGAATGAAACAAACATTAGAAGACAGAACATGGGGAGAGCAAATTGATTCAAGAAAATTGATGTAAGCTATTGTTTGTAGTAGTACAAAAGTTGATGATTTTAAGTTAACTGAAGAAACTAATGGAATTTGAGCAATATCGCTCTGTCGGTGCCAAAGCATCTAGTCATCCACTTGGCCCAAGAAAAGGTTATAGCGCATCAACTTCTGAATCTTTAACTTGCACCATGGATATTAAGAAGCAGATCGTCTGTTGTCCAAAATTACAGCCAATTGGCATAGACTTCCTAATGCAATTCAAACTTGGCTAACAGCAAAATATAATTAATGGATTTACATGTTAACAAGGGAATGAGTATCATATCTTGTATGGGAATGAATGGAATGAATTATAAAGGGAGAAAGAGGGAAGCGAGGCATAGCAAAACATGTTAAAGAGATCCCCCTGCCCCCCAATCTAATGTGGGAACCAACCAGTGTGTTTCAACTAGATATAGCGGCAACTCTCAAGTAGAAGAGATTGAGATCCCTCGTTTGATATCTAAGAGTGGTTTAAAACCAGACTCATTCATTTAACTTGCATTGGCGAAGGTAAGGATGATTGTACTTGATATACTTGCTCCAATAACCACGATACTTTGTCATAGCCAATTCCAGCCAAGGCTTCATGTTTCCGTTGTAGTGTACAACTGCAGCATTCTCTATCTCAGACCGGTCGATGCTTGGATTGTAACCCAAACCAAGCACATGCCACGACTTATCAAGTGGATGTGTCAGTCCATAAAAAGTAATCAAACCCGGAGGAAGTGTTCCTAGCTTCCAGAGTAACCTTTCTTCATTCTGGCACCATAAGCAAGGGAACATTAACAACTGAATCAGTTTGATGAGGAAATATACCTGAAGTAAGATTTGATCAAACATTGACAGAAAAACTCAATAGATGGATATTGAAACTGACCAAGTTCTGCCACTTATGATATATGCCAGTAATGTCTCGTTTTTTCCATTCCTTCAAGTCAAACATATTCATCCCGTAGGCCCATCCACATGCATTGGGATCAAATTTTCTTGCAATATGAGGATTGGAGAAGTTAAGATATTTGTCAAAACGGTGAAAGCTCTCACCACAGGTTTCAACTGCACCATTAACTTTGCCATGAAGATCCACATCCCATAATCCAGTCAAATCTTTCTGAACAACAATGTCATCATCCAAAAACAGAATCTTTTCCAACTTGGGATATACCTGAGGAAGATAGAACCTCAGATGATTAAGCATAGAAAGATACTTTGGATTTCTGTACTTAAGATTCGATGCACCAGATGAAAGAGTGGTTGGATGTTCAGCCTTGAAATAGTATTCTCTCATTGCAGCAGATTCAAGTTGACGTAATACTGGACAGTAAGACGAATTTAGCCACCTGAATTCATCAACATTTTCAACATGGATTGTGGCTTTTCCAGGAGGATTTGACAGGAACCACATGTTCATGGCACCAAAATTAAGCTTATCTGTAACAAGATGAAATACATGTTTTGAAGGATCCTGCAATAAATGCAATAGTGCATAATTTGGTCAGGAACAACAGAAAGGAGAAGAAAAAAATACTTGCAAATACATGATTTGGTAGTATTACTTCACTCTTCACATCCAAGGAACGCAAAAAGGTAAAATCATCATATGGGTTGCAGTAACCTAAGAAGCACAGATACGAACACGAGACATGGATATGTTTGACAATTTTTTTTTTAAATCTAGGACACGAATGTTAGAAAACACTCATACAACTAAGAGAGGCAATAAACCAACAT
Organism: Cucurbita moschata; assembly: GCF_002738365.1. Lineage (NCBI taxonomy): Eukaryota > Viridiplantae > Streptophyta > Magnoliopsida > Cucurbitales > Cucurbitaceae > Cucurbita > Cucurbita moschata. The sequence goes on from NW_019268539.1 coordinate 3,981,182, forward strand.
ACTCATCATTCAACTTGTTACACAATACATATATAGACAAAATAGCCACACTAACCGCTATTAACTACCCTTAACCGCTAATTACTTCCCTCAACTGACATAATTTGAAATACAGACAGTAAATATAAATAAATTACGGTTAATACAAGATTAAATAAACTAACAACGGACACAACAAGAACACGTTTATTAAAATTTACATTTATTAAAATATATATCATTTTTATACAAGAAAGGAAATCCAAAGTCAATGAGTTCATGCATTTTATGCTTAAAAATTAGTTTAATGGATTTCGCCTTAAAATTTATTATTTGTCATATATGTGTCTATTTATATTTACCAGTGTTCGCAAACTATTGTCTAACACATCTATTAGTCTAACACATCTATTACAATAATAAGTGTCCAATACGTGTCCATCAAGTGTCATGAACATGCAAGCTAAACTAAAATGGTTTTGCTTCTTAGGCAGTAACAAAAACATTGAAATGAACGGAATAGATTTTTGGTTGAAATGCTTTTTTAATTCTTGAATTTTTATATGTTTTTCCATTGTGGTTCCTGGATTTAAAATACTCTATTTGAGCCATTTAATAACCAAATATTCAGTTTAGTAGGTAAGCTTTGCATTAGAAAAGATAGATTCATTTCAAAATCTAACATTTGACATGCTATATGCTTATGTGACTTCAAATATTTATTTATCCGACATCATAATTGAAAAAAATAAAGAAGTGTCCAAGGTTTCAATGCAAAGTTCAAACAAAAACTTGTTTGAAAGTTTATAAACCAAAACAGAAGAAGGCAACCAATCAAAGAAAAAAGTAGGATTTGAACCTAGATTTTTTTTTTTTTGTAATCGAAGTTTTTCCTTTTTTTTTTGAAAAATACAAGGACTAGAAATTCTCTTAAAAAAACTTGTGTGCTTGTATGGAATTTAGAACCTAATTCAAAAACTATGCTTATCAATACACATTCTTCTGAAATTAAACTCACAAAAAGCGTCATGTGCTAGAGCAGTCAAAATACCTTAGCATTCACAATGGTTGAGTTGACAACAACTGATGCAGCCAAGACATTGTCTGAAAAGAGGGCATAATGATAAAGAGTTGGAGTCTGGAAAATATCGTATTTTCAACAATTATATGTGTAAGATTCTTACTCTTGAGCGTTCCTTACAGATTCGTCGAAAAATATCGAGAAAAACAAAGGTTTTTCTGATACTGATTCGGGTGCCTCCAATGAGGGTCTTTTCATAAGGGTTGAGGTTGTGAAGTCTTATCGACACGAGTAAATGTTTTTTTTCTTCCATATTTTAAGCTTAGGACAATCCTTAGTGGATATGGTATGATACTAAAACGAGAAAATAATTTTTCAGATCGAGTTAACGACCCTGTCTCAAAGGGGAAAAAAGTTCCTATGTTAACACCTATGGAATTTGAGTGCAAAATGGCCCAGAAGCGAAAGTGAAAAAAATTCGTATTTTAACAATTTATATGTGTCAGATTCTTAAACTTGAGCGTTTCCTTACAGATTCGTCGAAAAACATCGAAAGAAACAAAGGTTTTTCACATAGTCATTCGGGTGCCTCCACGAGGGTCTTTTCGTAAGGGTTGAGGTTGTGAAGTCTTATCGACACGAGTAAATGTTTTTTTTCTTCCATATTTTAAGCTTAGGACAATCCTTAGTGGATATGGTATGATACTAAAACGAGAAAATAATTTTTCAGATCGAGTTAACGACCCTGTCTCAAAGGGGAAAAAAGTTCCTATGTTAACACCTATGGAATTTGAGTGCAAAATGGTCCGGAAGCGAAAGTGAAAAAAATTCGTATTTTCACCAACTATATGTGTAAGATTCTTAATTTTGAGCGTTCCTTACATATTCGTCGAAAAATATCGAGAGAAACAAAAGTTTTTCCGATACTGATTCGGGTGCCTCCATGAGGGTCTTTTCATAAGGGTTGAGGTTGTGAAGTCTTATCGACACGAGTAAATGTTTTTTTGCTTCCATATTTTAAGCTTAGGACAATCTTTAGTGGATATGGTATGATACTAAAACGAGAAAAATACTTTTCAGATCGAGTTAACGACCCTGTCTCAAAGGGGAAAAAAGTTCCTATGTTAACACCTATGGAATTTGAGTGCAAAATGGCCCGGAAGCGAAAGTGAAAAAAATTCGTATTTTCACCCATGATATGTGTAAGATTCTTAATCTTGAGCGTTCCTTACAGAGTCGTCGAAAAAGATCGAAGGAAACAAAGGTCTTTCAGATAGTGATTCGGGTGCCTCCGTGAGGGTCTTTTCATAAGGGTTGAGGTTGTGAAGTCTTATCGACACGAGTAAATGTTTTTTTGCTTCCATATTTTAAGCTTAGGACAATTCTTAGTGGATATGGTATGATACTAAAAGGAGACTACAACTTTTCAGTTCGAGTTAACGACCCTGTCTCAAAGGGGAAAAAAGTTCCAAGGTTAACACCTATGGAATTTGAGTGCAAAATGGCGAGGAAGCGAAAGTGAAAAAATATCGTATTTTCACCAATTATATGTGTAAGATTCTTAATCTTGAGCGTTCCTTACAGATTCGTCGAAAAATATGGAGAGAAACAAAGGTTTTTCCGATACTGATTCGGGTGCCTCCGTGAGGGTCTTTTCATAAGGGTTGAGGTTGTGAAGTCTTATCGACACGAGTAAATATTTTTTTTCTTCCATATTTTAAGCTTAGGACAATCCTTAGTGGATATGGTATGATACTAGAAGGAGAAAACAACTTTCAGATCGAGTTAACAACCTTGTCTCAAAGGGGAAAAAAGTTCCTATGTTAACACCTATGGAATTTGAGTGCAAAAGGGTCCGGAAGCGAAAGTGAAAAAAATTCGTATTTTCACCAACTATATGTGTAAGATTCTTAATCTTGAGCGTTCCTTACATATTCGTCGAAAAATATAGAGAGAAACAAAGGTTTTTCCGATACTGATTCGGGTGCCTCCATGAGGGTCTTTCCATAAAGGTTGAGGTTGTGAAGTCTTATCGACACGAGTAAATGTTTTTTTTCATCCATATTTTATACTTAGGACAATCCTTAGTGGATATGGTATGATACTAAAATGAGAAAACAACTTTTCAGATCGAGTTAACGACCCTGTCTCAAAGGGGAAAAAAGTTCATATGTTAACACCTATGGAATTTGAGTGCAGAACGGCCCGGAAGCGAAAGTGAAAAAAATTCGTATTTTCACCAATTATATGTGTAAGAATCTTAATCTTGAGCTTTCCTTATAGAGTCGTCGAAAAAAATCAAAGGAAACAAAGGTCTTTCAGATAGTGATTCGGGTGCCTCCGTGAGGGTCTTTTCATAAGGTTTGAGGTTGTGAAGTCTTATTGACACGAGTAAATGTTTTTTTTTCTTCCATATTTTAAACTTAGGACAATCCTTAGTGGATATGGTATGATACTAAAACGAGAAAACAACTTTTCAGATCAAGTTAACGACCCTTTCTCAAAGGGGAAAAAAGTTCCTATGTTAACACCTATGGAATTTGAGTGCAAAATGTCCCGGAAGCGAAAGTGAAAAAACATCGTATTTTCACCAATTATATGTGTAAGATTCTTAATTCTGAGCGTTTCTTACAGATTCGTCGAAAAAGATCGAAAGAAACAAAGGTCTTTCCGATACTGATTCGGGTGCCTCCATGAGGGTCTTTTCATAAGGGTTGAGGTTGTGAAGTATTATCGATACGAGTAAATGTTTTTTTGCTTCCATATTTTAAGCTTAGGACAATCCTTAGTGGATATGGTATGATACGAAAATGAGAAAACAACTTTTCAGATCGAGTTAACGACCCTGTCTCAAAGGGGAAAAAAGTTCCTATGTTAACACCTACGGAATTTGAGTGCAAAATGGCCCGGAAGCGAAAGTGAAAAAAATTCATATTTTAACCATTTATATGTGTTAGATTTTTAAACTTGAGCGTTTCCTTACAGATTCATCGAAAAACATCGAAAGAAACAAAGATTTTTCACATAGTGATTCGTTTGCCTCCACGAGTGTCTTTTTGTAAGGGTTGAGGTTGTGAAGTCTTTTCGACACGAGTAAATGTTTTTTTTCTTCCATATTTTAAGCTTAGGACAATCTTTAGTGGATATGGTACGATACTAAAATGAGAAAACAACTTTTCAGATCGAGTTAACGACCCTGTCTCAATGGGCAAAAAAAGTTCCTATGTTAACACCTATGGATTTTGAGTGCAAAATGGCCCGGAAGCGAAAGTGAAAAAAAGTCGTATTTTCACCATTTATATGTGTAAGACTCTTAAACTTGAGCGTTTCCTTACAGATTCGTCGAAAAACATCGAAAGAAACAAAGGTTTTTCACATAGTCATTCGGGTGCCTCCACGAGGGTCTTTTCGTAAGGGTTGAGGTTGTGAAGTCTTTTCGACACGAGTAAATGTTTTTTTTCTTCCATATTTTAAGCTTAGGACAATCTTTAGTGGATATGGTATGATACTAAAACGAGAAAACAACTTTTCAGATCGAGTTAACGACCCTGTCTCAATGGGCAAAAAAAGTTCCTATGTTAACACCTATGGATTTTGAGTGCAAAATGGCCCGGAAGCGAAAGTGAAAAAATGTCATATTTTCACCATTTATATGTGTAAGACTCTTAACCTTGAGCGTTTCCTTACAGATTCGTCGAAAAACATCGAAAAAAACAAAGGTTTTTCACATAGTCATTCGGGTGCCTCCATGAGGGTCTTTACGTAAGGGTTGAGGTTGTGAAGTCTTTTCGACACGAGTAAATGTTTTTTTTCTCCCATATTCTAAGCTTAGGACAATCTTTAGTGGATATGGTATGATACTAAAATGAGAAAACAACTTTTCAGATCGAGTTAACGACCCTGTCTCAAAGGGGAAAAAAGTTCCTATGTTAACACCTATGGAATTTGAGTGCATAATGGCTCGGAAGCGAAAGTGAAAAAAATTCGTATTTTAACCATTTATATGTGTAAGATTCCTAAACTTGAGCGTTTCCTTACAGATTCGTCGAAAAACATCGAAAGAAACAAAGATTTTTCACATAGTCATTCGTTTGCCTCCACGAGTGTCTTTTTGTAAGGGTTGAGGTTGTGAAGTCTTTTCGACACGAGTAAATGTTTTTTTTCTTCCATATTTCCAGCTTAGGACAATCTTTAGTGGATATGGTATGATACTAAAACGAGAAAACAACTTTTCAGATCGAGTTAAAGACCCTGTCTCAAAGGGGAAAAAAGTTCCTATGTTAACACCTATGGAATTTGAGTGCAAAATGGCCCGGAAGCGAAAGTGAAAAAAATTCATATTTTAACCATTTATATGTGTAAGATTCTTAATCTTGACCGTTCCTTATAGATTCGTCGAAAAATATCGAGAGAAACAAAGGTTTTTCAGATACTGATTCGAGTGCCTCCATGAGGGTCTTTTCATAAGGGTTGAGGTTGTGAAGTCTTATCGACACGAGTAAATGTTTTTTTTCTTCCATATTTTAAGCTTAGGACAATCTTTAGTGGATATGGTATGATACTAAAACGAGAAAACAACTTTTCAGATCGAGTTAACGACCCTGTCTCAATGGGCAAAAAAAGTTCCTATGTTAACACCTATGGATTTTGAGTGCAAAATGGCCCGGAAGCGAAAGTGAAAAAAATTCATATTTTAACCATTTATATGTGTAAGATTTCTAAACTTGAGTGTTTCCTTAGGGATTCGTCGAAAAACATCGAAAGAAACAAATGTTTTTTAGATAGTGATTCGGGTGCCTCCACGAGTGTCTTTTCGTAAGGGTTGAGGTTGTGAAGTCTTTTCGACCCGAGTAAATGTTTTTTTTCTTCCATATTTCAAGCTTAGGACAATCTTTGGTGAATATGGTATGATACTAAAACGAGAAAATAACTTTTCAGATCGAGTTAACGACCCTGTCTCAATGGGCAAAAAAAGTTCCTATGTTAACACCTATGGATTTTGAGTGCAAAATGGCCCGGAAGCGAAAGTGAAAAAAAGTCGTATTTTCACCATTTATATGTGTAAGACTCTTAAACTTGAGCGTTTCCTTACAGATTCGTCGAAAAACATCGAAAGAAACAAAGGTTTTTCACGTAGCCATTCGGGTGCCTCCACGAGGGTCTTTTCGTAAGGGTTGAGGTTGTGAAGTCTTTTCGACACGAGTAAATGTTTTTTTTTTCTTCCATATTTTAAGCTTAGGACAATCTTTAGTGGATATGGTATGATACTAAAACGAGAAAACAACTTTTCAGATCGAGTTAACGACCCTGTCTCAATGGGCAAAAAAAGTTCCTATGTTAACACCTATGGATTTTGAGTGCAAAATGGCCCGGAAGCGAAAGTGAAAAAAAGTCGTATTTTCACCATTTATATGCATAAGACTCTTAAACTTGAGCGTTTCCTTACAGATTCGTCGAAAAACATTGAAAGAAACAAAGGTTTTTCACATAGTCATTCGGGTGCCTCCACGAGGGTCTTTTCGTAAGGGTTGAGGTTGTGAAGTCTTTTCGACACGAGTAAATGTTTTTTTTCTTCCATATTTTAAGCTTAGGACAATCTTTAGTGGATATGGTATGATACTAAAACGAGAAAACAACTTTTCAGATCGAGTTAACGACCCTGTCTCAATGGGCAAAAAAAGTTCCTATGTTAACACCTATGGATTTTGAGTGCAAAATGGCCCGGAAGCGAAAGTGAAAAAAAGTCGTATTTTCACCATTTATATGTGTAAGACTCTTAAACTTGAGCGTTTCCTTACAGATTCGTCGAAAAACATCGAAAGAAACAAAGGTTTTTCACATAGTGATTCGGGTGCCTCCACGAGTGTCTTTTCGTATGGGTTGAGGTTGTGAAGTCTTTTCGACACGAGTAAATGTTTTTTTTTCTTCCATATTTCAAGCTTAGGACAATCTTTAGTGGATATTGTGAGATACTAAAACGAGAAAACAACTTTTCAGATCGAGTTAACGTTCGTATGTTAACACCTATGGAATTTGAGTGCAAAATGGCCCGGAAGCGAAAGTGAAAAAAATTCGTATTTTAACCATTAATATGTGTAAGATTCCTAAACTTGAGTGTTTCCATAGAGATTCGTCGAAAAACATCGAAAGAAACAAAGGTTTTTTAGATAGTGATTCGGGTGCCTCCACGAGTGTCTTTTCGTAAGGGTTGAGGTTGTGAAGTCTTTTCGACACGAGTAAATGTTTTTTTTCTTCCATATTTCAAGCTTAGGACAATCTTTAGTGGATATGGTATGATACTAAAACGAGAAAACAACTTTTCAGATCGAGTTAACGACCACAATCTTTAGTGGATATGGTATGATACTAAAACGAGAAAACAACTTTTCAGATCGAGTTAACGACCTAGTCTCAAAGGGGAAAAAAGTTCCTATGTTAACACCAATGGAATTTGAGTGCAAAATGGCCCGGAAGCGAAAGTGAAAAACATTCGTATTTTAACCATTTATATGTGTAAGATTCCAAAACTTGAGCATTTCCTTACAGATTCGTCGAAAAACATCGAAAGAAACAAAGGTTTTTCACATAGTGATTCGGGTGCCTCCACGAGGGTCTTTGTCGAAAAACATCGAAAGAAACAAAGGTTTTTCACATAGTGATTCGGGTGCCTCCACGAGGGTCTTTACGTAAGGGTTGAGGTTGTGAAGTCTTTTCGACACGAGTAAATGTTTTTTTTCTTCCATATTTCAATCTTAGGACAATCTTTAGTGGATATGGTATGATACTAAAACGAGAAAACAACTTTTCAGATCGAGTTAACGACCCTGTCTCAAAGGGGAAAGAAGTTCCTATGTTAACACCTATGGAATTTGAGTGCAAAATGCCCGGAAGCGAAAGTGAAAAAAATTCGTCTTTTAAACATTTATATGTGTAAGATTCCTAAACTTGAGCGTTTCCTTACAGATTCATCGAAAAACATCGAATCAAACAAAGGTTTTTCACATAGTGATTCGGGTGCCTCCACGAGGGTCTTTTCGTAAGGGTTGAGGTTGTGAAGTCTTTTCGACACGAGTAAATGTTTTTTTTCTTCCATATTTCAAGCTTAGGATAATCTTTAGTGGATATTGTATGATACTAAAACGAGAAAACAACTTTTCAGATCGAGTTAACGTTCCTATGTTAACACCTATGGAATTTGAGTGCAAAATGGCCCGGAAGCGAAAGTAAAAAAAATTCGTATTTTAACCATTTATATGTGTAAGATTCCTAAACTTGAGCGTTTCCTTACAGATTCGTCGAAAAACATCGAACGAAACAAAGGTTTTTCAGATAGTGATTCGGGTGCCTCCACGAGTGTCTTTTCGTAAGGGTTGAGGTTGTGAAGTCTTTTCGACACGAGTAAATGTTTTTTTTCTACCATATTCTAAGCTTAGGACAATCTTTAGTGGATATGGTATGATACTAAAATGAGAAAACAACTTTTCAGATCGAGTTAAAGACCCTGTCTCAAAGGGGAAAAAAGTTCCTATGTTAACACCTATGGAATTTGAGTGCAAAATGGCCCGGAAGCGAAAGTGAAAAAAATTCATATTTTAACCATTTATATGTGTAAGATTCCTAAACTTGAGTGTTTCCTTAGAGATTCGTCGAAAAACATCGAAAGAAACAAAGGTTTTTCAGATAGTGATTCGGGTGCCTCCACGAGTGTCTTTTCGTAAGGGTTGAGGTTGTGAAGTCTTTTCGACACGAGTAAATGTTTTTTTTCTTCCATATTTTAAGCTTAGGACAATCTTTAGTGGATATGGTATGATACTAAAACGAGAAAACAACTTTTCAGATCGAGTTAACGACCCTGTCTCAATGGGCAAAAAAAGTTCCTATGTTAACACCTATGGATTTTGAGTGCAAAATGGCCCGGAAGCGAAAGTGAAAAAAATTCATATTTTAACCATTTATATGTGTAAGATTCCTAAACTTGAGTGTTTCCTTAGAGATTCGTCGAAAAACATCGAAAGAAACAAATGCTTTTTAGATAGTGATTCGGGTGCCTCCACGAGTGTCTTTTCGTAAGGGTTGAGGTTGTGAAGTCTTTTCGACCCGAGTAAATGTTTTTTTTCTTCCATATTCTAAGCTTAGGACAATCTTTAGTGGATATGGTATGATACTAAAAGGAGAAAACAACTTTTCAGATCGATTTAACGACCCTGTCTCAAAGGGGAAAAAAGTTCCTATGTTAACACCTATGGATTTTGAGTGCAAAATGGCCCGAAAGCGAAAGTGAAAAAAAGTCGTATTTTCACCATTTATATGTGTAAGACTCTTAAACTTGAGCGTTTCCTTACAGATTCGTCGAAAAACGTCGAAAGAAACAAAGGTTTTTCACATAGTGATTCGGGTCCCTCCACGAGGGTCTTTTCGTAAGGGTTGAGGTTGTGAAGTCTTTTCGACACGAGTAAATGTTTTTTTTCTTCCATATTTTAAGCTTAGGACAATCTTTAGTGGATATGGTATGATACTAAAAGGAGAAAACAACTTTTCAGATCGAGTTAACGACCCTGTCTTAATGGGCAAAAAAAGTTCCTATGTTAACACCTATGGATTTTGAGTGCAAAATGGCCCGGAAGCGAAAGTGAAAAAAAGTCGTATTTTAACCATTTATATGTGTAAGACTCTTAAAGTTGAGCGTTTCCTTACAGATTCGTCGAAAAACATTGAAAGAAACAAAGGTTTTTCACATAGTCATTCGGGTGCCTCCACGAGGGTCTTTTCGTAAGGGTTGAGGTTGTGAAGTCTTTTCGACACGAGTAAATGTTTTTTTTCTTCCATATTTTAAGCTTAGGACAATCTTTAGTGGATATGGTATGATACTAAAACGAGAAAACAACTTTTCAGATCGAGTTAACGACCCTGTCTCAATGGGCAAAAAAAGTTCCTATGTTAACACCTATGGATTTTGAGTGCAAAATGGCCCGGAAGCGAAAGTGAAAAAAAGTCGTATTTTCACCATTTATATGTGTAAGACTCTTAAACTTGAGCGTTTCCTTACAGATTCGTCGAAAAACATCGAAAGAAACAAAGGTTTTTCACATAGTCATTCGGGTGCCTCCACGAGGGTCTTTTCGTAAGGGTTGAGGTTGTGAAGTCTTTTCGACACGAGTAAATGTTTTTTTTTCTTCCATATTTCAAGCTTAGGACAATCTTTAGTGGATATGGTATGATACTAAAATGAGAAAACAATTTTTCATTCCGAGTTAACGACCCTGTCTCAAAGGGGAAAAAAGTTCCTATGTTAACACCTATGGAATTTGAGTGCAAAATGGCCCGGAAGCGAAAGAGAAAAAAATTCGTATTTTAACAATTTATATGTGTAAGATTCATAAACTTGAGCGTTTCCTTACAGATTCGTCGAAAAACGTCGAAAGAAACAAAGGTTTTTCACATAGTGATTCGGGTCCCTCCACGAGGGTCTTTTCGTAAGGGTTGAGGTTGTGAAGTCTTTTCGAAACGAGTAAATTTTTTTTTTCTTCCATATTTCAAGCTTAGGACAATCTTTAGTGGATATGGTATGATACTAAAACGAGAAAACAACTTTTCAGATCGAGTTAACGACCCTGTCTCAAAGGGGAAAAAAGTTCCTACGTTAACACCTATGGAATTTGAGTGCAAAATGGCCTAGAAGCGAAAGTGAAAAAAATTCGTATTTTAACAATTTATATGTGTCAGATTCTTAAACTTGAGCGTTTCCTTACAGATTCGTCGAAAAACGTCGAAAGAAACAAAGTTTTTTCACATAGTGATTCGGGTGCCTCCACGCGGGTCTTTTCGTAAGGGTTGAGGTTGTGAAGTCTTTTCGAAACGAGTAAATGTTTTTTTTTCTTCCATATTTAAAGCTTAGGACAATCTTTAGTGGATATGGTATGATACTAAAATGAGAAAACAACTTTTCATTCCGAGTTAACGACCCTGTCTCAAAGGGGAAAAAAGTTCCTATGTTAACACCTATGGAATTTGAGTGCAAAATGGCCCGGAAGCGAAAGTGAAAAAAATTCGTATTTTAACCATTTATATGTGTAAGATTCTTAAACTTGAGCGTTTCCTTACAGATTCGTCGAAAAACATCGAAAGAAACAAAGGTTTTTCACGTAGCCATTCGGGTGCCTCCACGAGGGTCTTTTCGTAAGGGTTGAGGTTGTGAAGTCTTTTCGAAACGAGTAAATGTTTTTTTTTCTCCATATTTCAAGCTTAGGACAATCTTTAGTGGATATGGTATGATACTAAAATGAGAAAACAACTTTTCATTCCGAGTTAACGACCCTGTCTCAAAGGGGAAAAAAGTTCCTATGTTAA
>NW_019268539.1:3992860-4001950 GCF_002738365.1 Cucurbita moschata
AGGACAATCTTTAGTGGATATGGTATGATACTAAAATGAGAAAACAACTTTTCATTCCGAGTTAACGACCCTGTCTCAAAGGGGAAAAAAGTTCCTATGTTAATACCTATGGAATTTGAGTGCAAAATGGCCCGGAAGCGAAAGAGAAAAAAATTCGTATTTTAACCATTTATATGTGTAAGATTCATAAACTTGAGCGTTTCCTTACAGATTCGTCGAAAAACATCGAAAGAAACAAAGGTTTTTCACGTAGCCATTCGGGTGCCTCCACGAGGGTCTTTTCGTAAGGGTTGAGGTTGTGAAGTCTTTTCGACACGAGTAAATGTTTTTTTTCTTCCATATTTTAAGCTTAGGACAATCTTTAGTGGATATGGTATGATACTAAAACGAGAAAACATCTTTTCAGATCGAGTTAACGACCCTGTCTCAATGGGCAAAAAAGTTCCTATGTTAACACCTATGGATTTTGAGTGCAAAATGGCCCGGAAGCGAAAGTGAAAAAAATTCGTATTTTAACCATTTATATGTGTAAGATTCATAAACTTGAGCGTTTCCTTACAGATTCGTCGAAAAATGTCGAAAGAAACAAAGGTTTTTCACATAGTGATTCGGGTCCCTCCACGAGGGTCTTTTCGTAAGAGTTGAGGTTGTGAAGTCTTTTCGACACGAGCAAATGTTTTTTTTTCATATTTTAAGCTTAGGACAATCTTTAGTGGATATGGTATGATACTAAAACGAGAAAACAACTTTTCAGATCGAGTTAACGACCCTGTCTCAATGGGCAAAAAAAATTCCTATGTTAACACCTATGGATTTTGAGTGCAAAATGGCCCGGAAGCGAAAGTGAAAAAAAGTCGTATTTTCACCATTTATATGCGTAAGACTCTTAAACTTGAGCGTTTCCTTACAGATTCGTCGAAAAACGTCGAAAGAAACAAAGGTTTTTCACATAGTGATTCGGGTCCCTCCACGAGGGTCTTTTCGTAAGGGTTGAGGTTGTGAAGTCTTTTCGACACGAGCAAATGTTTTTTTTTCATATTTTAAGCTTAGGACAATCTTTAGTGGATATGGTATGATACTAAAACGAGAAAACAACTTTTCAGATCGAGTTAACGACCCTGTCTCAAAGGGGAAAAAAGTTCCTACGTTAACACCTATGGAATTTGAGTGCAAAATGGCCTAGAAGAGAAAGTGAAAAAAATTCGTATTTTAACAATTTATATGTGTCAGATTCTTAAACTTGAGCGTTTCCTTACAGATTCGTCGAAAAACGTCGAAAGAAACAAAGGTTTTTCACATAGTGATTCGGGTGCCTCCACGCGGGTCTTTTCGTAAGGGTTGAGGTTGTGAAGTCTTTTCGACACGAGTAAATGTTTTTTTTCTTCCATATTTTAAGCTTAGGACAATCTTTAGTGGATATGGTATGATACTAAAACGAGAAAACAACTTTTCAGATCGAGTTAACGACCCTGTCTCAAAGGGGAAAAAAGTTCCGACGTTAACACCTATGGAATTTGAGTGCAAAATGGCCTAGAAGAGAAAGTGAAAAAAATTCGTATTTTAACAATTTATATGTGTCAGATTCTTAAACTTGAGCGTTTCCTTACAGATTCGTCGAAAAACGTCGAAAGAAACAAAAGTTTTTCACATAGTGATTCGGGTCCCTCCACGAGGGTCTTTTCGTAAGGGTTGAGGTTGTGAAGTCTTTTCGACACGAGCAAATGTTTTTTTTTCATATTTTAAGCTTAGGACAATCTTTAGTGGATATGGTATGATACTAAAACGAGAAAATAACTTTTCAGATCGAGTTAACGACCCTGTCTCAATGGGCAAAAAAAATTCCTATGTTAACACCTATGGATTTTGAGTGCAAAATGGCCCGGAAGCGAAAGTGAAAAAAAGTCGTATTTTCACCATTTATATGCGTAAGACTCTTAAACTTGAGCGTTTCCTTACAGATTCGTCGAAAAACGTCGAAAGAAACAAAGTTTTTTCACATAGTGATTCGGGTGCCTCCACGAGGGTCTTTTCGTAAGGGTTGAGGTTGTGAAGTCTTTTCGACACGAGTAAATATTTTTTTTCTTCCATATTTTAAGCTTAGGACAATCTTTAGTGGATATGGTATGATACTAAAACGAGAAAATAACTTTTCAGATCGAGTTAACGACCCTGTCTCAAAGGGGAAAAAAGTTCCTACGTTAACACCTATGGAATTTGAGTGCAAAATGGCCCAGAAGCGAAAGTGAAAAAAATTCGTATTTTAACAATTTATATGTGTCAGATTCTTAAACTTGAGCGTTTCCTTACAGATTCGTCGAAAAACGTCGAAAGAAACAAAGTTTTTTCACATAGTGATTCGGGTGCCTCCACGCGGGTCTTTTCGTAAGGGTTGAGGTTGTGAAGTCTTTTCGACACGAGTAAATGTTTTTTTTCTTCCATATTTTAAGCTTAGGACAATCTTTAGTGGATATGGTATGATACTAAAACGAGAAAATAACTTTTCAGATCGAGTTAACGACCCTGTCTCAATGGGCAAAAAAAGTTCCTATGTTAACACCTATGGATTTTGAGTGCAAAATGGCCCGGAAGCGAAAGTGAAAAAAAGTCGTATTTTCACCATTTATATGCGTAAGACTCTTAAACTTGAGCGTTTCCTTACAGATTCGTCGAAAAACGTCGAAAGAAACAAAGGTTTTTCACATAGTGATTCGGGTGCCTCCACGAGGGTCTTTTCGTAAGGGTTGAGGTTGTGAAGTCTTTTCGACACGAGTAAATGTTTTTTTTCTTCCATATTTTAAGCTTAGGACAATCTTTAGTGGATATGGTATGATACTAAAACGAGAAAATAACTTTTCAGATCGAGTTAACGACCCTGTCTCAATGGGCAAACAAAGTTCCTATGTTAACACCTATGGATTTTGAGTGCAAAATGGCCCGGAAGCGAAAGAGAAAAAAAGTCGTATTTTCACCATTTATATGCGTAAGACTCTTAAACTTGAGCGTTTCCTTACAGATTCGTCGAAAAACGTCGAAAGAAACAAAGGTTTTTCACATAGTGATTCGGGTGCCTCCACGCGGGTCTTTTCGTAAGGGTTGAGGTTGTGAAGTCTTTTCGACCCGAGTAAATGTTTTTTTCTTCCATATTCTCAGCTTAGGACAATCTTTAGTGGATATGGTATGATACTAAAACGAGAAAATAACTTTTCAGATCGAGTTAACGACCCTGTCTCAATGGGCAAAAAAAGTTCCTATGTTAACACCTATGGATTTTGAGTGCAAAATGGCCCGGAAGCGAAAGAGAAAAAAAGTCGTATTTTCACCATTTATATGCGTAAGACTCTTAAACTTGAGCGTTTCCTTACAGATTCGTCGAAAAACGTCGAAAGAAACAAAGGTTTTTCACATAGTGATTCGGGTGCCTCCACGCGGGTCTTTTCGTAAGGGTTGAGGTTGTGAAGTCTTTTCGACCCGAGTAAATGTTTTTTTCTTCCATATTCTCAGCTTAGGACAATCTTTAGTGGATATGGTATGATACTAAAAGGAGAAAATAACTTTTCAGATCGAGATAACGACCCTTTCTCAATGGGCAAAAAAAGTTCCTATGTTAACACCTATGGATTTTGAGTGCAAAATGGCCCGGAAGCGAAAGTGAGAAAAAGTCGTATTTTCACCATTTCTATGCGTAAGACTCTTAAACTTGAGCGTTTCCTTACAGATTCGTCGAAAAACATCGAAAGAAACAAAGGTTTTTCACATAGTCATTCGGGTGCCTCCACGAGGGTCTTTTCGTAAGGGTTGAGGTTGTGAAGTCTTTTCGACACGAGTAAATGTTTTTTTTCTTCCATATTTTAAGCTTAGGACAATCTTTAGTGGATATGGTATGATACTAAAAGGAGAAAACAACTTTTCAGATCGAGATAACGACCCTGTCTCAATGGGCAAAAAAAGTTCCTATGTTAACACCTATGGATTTTGAGTGCAAAATGGCCCGGAAGCGAAAGAGAAAAAAAGTCGTATTTTCACCATTTATATGCGTAAGACTCTTAAACTTGAGCGTTTCCTTACAGATTCGTCGAAAAACATCGAAAGAAACAAAGGTTTTTCACATAGTCATTCGGGTGCCTCCACGAGGGTCTTTTCGTAAGGGTTGAGGTTGTGAAGTCTTTTCGACACGAGTAAATGTTTTTTTTCTTCCATATTTTAAGCTTAGGACAATCTTTAGTGGATATGGTATGATACTAAAACGAGAAAACAACTTTTCAGATCGAGTTAACGACCCTGTCTCAATGGGCAAAAAAAGTTCCTATGTTAACACCTATGGATTTTGAGTGCAAAATGGCCCGGAAGCGAAAGTGAAAAAAAGTCGTATTTTCACCATTTATATGCGTAAGACTCTTAAACTTGAGCGTTTCCTTACAGATTCGTCGAAAAACGTCGAAAGAAACAAAGTTTTTTCACATAGTCATTCGGGTGCCTCCACGCGGGTCTTTTCGTAAGGGTTGAGGTTGTGAAGTCTTTTCGAAACGAGTAAATGTTTTTTTTTCTCCATATTTCAAGCTTAGGACAATCTTTAGTGGATATAGTATGATACTAAAATGAGAAAACAACTTTTCATTCCGAGTTAACGACACTGTCTCAAAGGGGAAAAAAGTTCCTATGTTAACACCTATGGAATTTGAGTGCAAAATGGCCCGGAAGCGAAAGTGAAGAAAATTCGTATTTGAGCCATTTATATGTGTCAGATTCTGAAACTTGAGCGTTTCCTTACAGATTCGTCGAAAAACGTCGAAAGAAACAAAGGTTTTTCACATAGTGATTCGGGTGCCTCCACGAGGGTCTTTTCGTAAGGGTTGAGGTTGTGAAGTCTTTTCGACACGAGTAAATGTTTTTTTTCTTCCATATTTCAAGCTTAGGACAATCTTTAGTGGATATGGTATGATACTAAAACGAGAAAACAACTTTTCAGATCGAGTTAACGACCCTGTCTCAAAGGGGAAAAAAGTTCCTATGTTAACACCTATGGAATTTGAGTGCAAAATGGCCCAGAAGAGAAAGTGAAAAAAATTCGTATTTTAACCATTTATATGTGTAAGATTCTTAAACTTGAGCGTTTCCTTAAAGATTCGTCGAAAAACGTCGAAAGAAACAAAGTTTTTTCACATAGTCATTCGGGTGCCTCCACGAGGGTCTTTTCGTAAGGGTTGAGGTTGTGAAGTCTTCTCGACACGAGTAAATGTTTTTTTTCTTCCATATTTCAAGCTTAGGACAATCTTTAGTAGATATGGTATGATACTAAAAGGAGAAAACAACTTTTCAGATCGAGTTAACGACCGTGTCTCAAAGGGGAAAAAAGATCCTATGTTAACACCTATGGATTTTGAGTGCAAAATGGCCTAGAAGAGAAAGTGAAAAAAATTCGAATTTTAACCATTTATATGTGTAAGATTCTTCAACTTGAGCGTTTCCTTACAGATTCGTCGAGAAACGTCGAAAGAAACAAAGGCTTTTCACATAGTCATTCGGGTGCCTCGACGAGGGTCTTTTCGTAAGGGTTGAGGTTGTGAAGTCTTCTCGACACGAGTAAATGTTTTTTTTCTTCCATATTTCAAGCTTAGGACAATCTTTAGTAGATATGGTATGATACTAAAAGGAGAAAACAACTTTTCAGATCGAGTTAACGACCGTGTCTCAAAGGGGAAAAAAGATCCTATGTTAACACCTATGGATTTTGAGTGCAAAATGGCCTAGAAGAGAAAGTGAAAAAAATTCGAATTTTAACCATTTATATGTGTAAGATTCTTCAACTTGAGCGTTTCCTTACAGATTCGTCGAGAAACGTCGAAAGAAACAAAGGCTTTTCACATAGTCATTCGGGTGCCTCGACGAGGGTCTTTTCGTAAGGGTTGAGGTTGTGAAGTCTTCTCGACACGAGTAAATGTTTTTTTTCTTCCATATTTCAAGCTTAGGACAATCTTTAGTAGATATGGTATGATACTAAAAGGAGAAAACAACTTTTCAGATCGAGTTAACGACCGTGTCTCAAAGGGGAAAAAAGATCCTATGTTAACACCTATGGATTTTGAGTGCAAAATGGCCTAGAAGAGAAAGTGAAAAAAATTCGAATTTTAACCATTTATATGTGTAAGATTCTTCAACTTGAGCGTTTCCTTACAGATTCGTCGAGAAACGTCGAAAGAAACAAAGGCTTTTCACATAGTCATTCGGGTGCCTCGACGAGGGTCTTTTCGTAAGGGTTGAGGTTGTGAAGTCTTCTCGACACGAGTAAATGTTTTTTTTCTTCCATATTTCAAGCTTAGGACAATCTTTAGTAGATATGGTATGATACTAAAAGGAGAAAACAACTTTTCAGATCGAGTTAACGACCGTGTCTCAAAGGGGAAAAAAGATCCTATGTTAACACCTATGGATTTTGAGTGCAAAATGGCCTAGAAGAGAAAGTGAAAAAAATTCGAATTTTAACCATTTATATGTGTAAGATTCTTCAACTTGAGCGTTTCCTTACAGATTCGTCGAGAAACGTCGAAAGAAACAAAGGCTTTTCACATAGTCATTCGGGTGCCTCGACGAGGGTCTTTTCGTAAGGGTTGAGGTTGTGAAGTCTTCTCGACACGAGTAAATGTTTTTTTTCTTCCATATTTCAAGCTTAGGACAATCTTTAGTAGATATGGTATGATACTAAAAGGAGAAAACAACTTTTCAGATCGAGTTAACGACCGTGTCTCAAAGGGGAAAAAAGATCCTATGTTAACACCTATGGATTTTGAGTGCAAAATGGCCTAGAAGAGAAAGTGAAAAAAATTCGAATTTTAACCATTTATATGTGTAAGATTCTTCAACTTGAGCGTTTCCTTACAGATTCGTCGAGAAACGTCGAAAGAAACAAAGGCTTTTCACATAGTCATTCGGGTGCCTCGACGAGGGTCTTTTCGTAAGGGTTGAGGTTGTGAAGTCTTCTCGACACGAGTAAATGTTTTTTTTCTTCCATATTTCAAGCTTAGGACAATCTTTAGTAGATATGGTATGATACTAAAAGGAGAAAACAACTTTTCAGATCGAGTTAACGACCGTGTCTCAAAGGGGAAAAAAGATCCTATGTTAACACCTATGGATTTTGAGTGCAAAATGGCCTAGAAGAGAAAGTGAAAAAAATTCGAATTTTAACCATTTATATGTGTAAGATTCTTCAACTTGAGCGTTTCCTTACAGATTCGTCGAGAAACGTCGAAAGAAACAAAGGCTTTTCACATAGTCATTCGGGTGCCTCGACGAGGGTCTTTTCGTAAGGGTTGAGGTTGTGAAGTCTTCTCGACACGAGTAAATGTTTTTTTTCTTCCATATTTCAAGCTTAGGACAATCTTTAGTAGATATGGTATGATACTAAAAGGAGAAAACAACTTTTCAGATCGAGTTAACGACCGTGTCTCAAAGGGGAAAAAAGATCCTATGTTAACACCTATGGATTTTGAGTGCAAAATGGCCTAGAAGAGAAAGTGAAAAAAATTCGAATTTTAACCATTTATATGTGTAAGATTCTTCAACTTGAGCGTTTCCTTACAGATTCGTCGAGAAACGTCGAAAGAAACAAAGGCTTTTCACATAGTCATTCGGGTGCCTCGACGAGGGTCTTTTCGTAAGGGTTGAGGTTGTGAAGTCTTCTCGACACGAGTAAATGTTTTTTTTCTTCCATATTTCAAGCTTAGGACAATCTTTAGTAGATATGGTATGATACTAAAAGGAGAAAACAACTTTTCAGATCGAGTTAACGACCGTGTCTCAAAGGGGAAAAAAGATCCTATGTTAACACCTATGGATTTTGAGTGCAAAATGGCCTAGAAGAGAAAGTGAAAAAAATTCGAATTTTAACCATTTATATGTGTAAGATTCTTAAACTTGAGCGTTTCCTTACAGATTCGTCGAAAAACGTCGAAAGAAACAAAGGTTTTTCACATAGTCATTCGGGTGCCTCCACGAGGGTCTTTTCGTAAGGGTTGAGGTTGTGAAGTCTTCTCGACACGAGTAAATGTTTTTTTTCTTCCATATTTTAAGCTTAGGACAATCTTTAGTGGATATGGTATGATACTAAAAGGAGAAAACAACTTTTCAGATCGAGATAACGACCCTTTCTCAATGGGCGAAAAAAGTTCCTATGTTAACACCTATGGATTTTGAGTGCAAAATGGCCTAGAAGAGAAAGTGAAAAAAATTCGAATTTTAACCATTTATATGTGTAAGATTCTTCAACTTGAGCGTTTCCTTACAGATTCGTCGAGAAACGTCGAAAGAAACAAAGGCTTTTCACATAGTCATTCGGGTGCCTCGACGAGGGTCTTTTCGTAAGGGTTGAGGTTGTGAAGTCTTCTCGACACGAGTAAATGTTTTTTTTCTTCCATATTTCAAGCTTAGGACAATCTTTAGTAGATATGGTATGATACTAAAAGGAGAAAACAACTTTTCAGATCGAGATAACGACCCTTTCTCAATGGGCGAAAAAAGTTCCTATGTTAACACCTATGGATTTTGAGTGCAAAATGGCCTAGAAGAGAAAGTGAAAAAAATTCGAATTTTAACCATTTATATGTGTAAGATTCTTCAACTTGAGCGTTTCCTTACAGATTCGTCGAGAAACGTCGAAAGAAACAAAGGCTTTTCACATAGTCATTCGGGTGCCTCGACGAGGGTCTTTTCGTAAGGGTTGAGGTTGTGAAGTCTTCTCGACACGAGTAAATGTTTTTTTTTCTTCCATATTTTAAGCTTAGGACAATCTTTAGTGGATATGGTATGATACTAAAACGAGAAAACAACTTTTCAGATCGAGTTAACGACCGTGTCTCAAAGGGGAAAAAAGTTCCTACGTTAACACCTATGGAATTTGAGTGCAAAATGGCCCAGAAGCGAAAGTGAAAAAAATTCGTATTTTAACAATTTATATGTGTCAGATTCTGAAACTTGAGCGTTTCCTTACAGATTCGTCGAAAAACGTCGAAAGAAACAAAGTTTTTTCACATAGTCATTCGGGTGCCTCCACGCGGGTCTTTTCGTAAGGGTTGAGGTTGTGAAGTCTTTTCGAAA
>NW_019268540.1:0-3403 GCF_002738365.1 Cucurbita moschata
CCCTAAACCCTAAACCCTAAACCCTAAACCCTAAACCCTAAACCCTAAACCCTAAACCCTAAACCCTAAACCCTAAACCCTAAACCCGAAACCTGAAACCCTAAACCCTAAACCCAAAACCCTATCCCCATAACCCCAAACCCCAAACGCCAAACCCCAAACCCCAAACCCCAAACCCCAAACCCCAAACCCTAAACCCTAAATAAGATTATCCTAAGATGAAAACATGGATGAAAAAAAACGTTTACTCGCGTCGATAAGACCTCAGAACCATAACACTGTCGAATAAACCCCAATGGAGGCACCCAAATAATTATGTGAAAAACCATTGTTTCTTTAGATGTTTTTTAACAAATCGATAAGGTGCGCTCAAGTTTGTGAAAATATGTGAAAATAAACCTTTATTCGTGTCGATAAGATATCACAACCTCAACCTAGTCGAGAAGACCCTCATGGAGGAACTTAAATCATTATGTGAAAACCTTTGTTTCTTTCGATCTGTTTCAACCATCTGAGCCCACCGATCCACTTGATATGTGGAATGGACTAGAATGAAGTGACATGTCGTGATTAGTCGATCTACAACCACCCAGATTACGTTATAACCCTACTTAGTCTAGGGTAAACTCGAGATGAAGTCCATACACACTTCTTCATATTTCCATTGAGGAACATTCAAGGGTTGTAACAATCCTACTGGACGTCGTCTCGGGGCCTTCACTTGCTGGTAGGTCAAACATCAACTTACGAAATCCGCTATGTCTTTCCTTATTCCTTGCCACCAAGAACATCCTTTCAGATTCTTATACATTTTCATACTTCCAGAGTGGAACGTGTAAGATGTATCATGAGCTTCAGTCAAAATATCTTTTAGGATTCTCTCGTATCGGACGCACAGGCAGTCTTGCCACCGCAGGTCCCCATCTGAGGACATCAAATACTCAGTTGGTCTCTTAGCTTTAGTCTGATTCCACACTTTGTTGAAGTGGTCATTAGACCTCTAGGCGTCAATGACTCGTTTTCTTAGGGTGGGTTGCATGGTCATCTTTGCTACCTAAGCGATACCACCTTTAACCACAACATCTATCCCAGCCCACTTCATCTCATCTTGTAATCTCTCTTGCTTGGTGATCATCACAGAAGTATGAATGACCTTCCCATTCAATGAATCAGCTACAACATTGGCTTTGTCCGGATGATATAGGATCTCTGTAACATAATCCTTTACCAGTTCCAATCAACGCCTCTGTCACATATTGAGCTCGTTCTACGTGAACAAGTACTTGAGGCTCTGGTAATTAGTGAAGACTTGGACTTTTTCGCCATACAGGTAATGCCGCCATGTTTTTAGATCAAACACTACCTAATGCTAACTCGAGGTCATGCGTGGGTAGTTTCGTTCATTTTCCTTCAATTATCTAGAAGCATACACTATCACCTTACCCTTCTGCATGAGCACACACCCTAAACCTTTCCTTAATGCGTTGGTACACCACAAGGTTGCTTGATCTATCTGGAACTGTTAGAACTGGCATTGTTGCCAACCTCTCCTTGAGTTCCTGGAAACTTGTTCGCTAGCTAGAGTCCAAGCAAAGGGCTTAAACTTCTTGGTTAACTGAGTTAGTGCTGAAGATAACAAAGAACTCGTAATGTCCATAGCGACTTCTGAAAGTCGTCTTGGGTATATCCTCTTCTCTGATCATCCGTTGATGATACGCTGACCTCTAGTCAATTTTTGGAGAAGACCATTAATCCTTATAGTCGATGAAACAAGTCGTCAATCCTCGGGAGGGGATACTTATTCCTTATGGTGACCTTATTTTTTCCTAAACTTAAACTTTCGCAAACCATTCATCAGGCCGAAAGGGCTTATCAGTAAACTCACCTTCCTCATGACTCTTGAAGGCAGTCCTCGACATGTCCCTCTCTTTGATCCTCATAAGAGGTATCCTAACCTTGTTGAGATACTTAAGGTCCTTACTGCTTCACAAAATGGCATCGTGATTGCATCTCATTTGGTTAACACAAGTCTTTCCTCATGGTGAGACACCCTGTCACATAGTTTGCTTGAGTAGTAATACTAATCTAAGTTATGTACGAGCTCTTTTGGAAGTAAGGGATTCTTGCATAAGTTCTCTACGTTCACCTAGGCTAACTCCTTTAGTATCTTTCATGACTGAGCTAGTCTCCCTCAACTCTGAGGATGCTTCCACAATGTCCAGTGTTTCCTCTAAGACTTATCATATCTTTGCTAGTCATACCTGTTTACAAGTCACCATCTCACTGCCCCTCGGGTGGTCTTCAGCCACATGTTGTCTAGGAGTTCTACCTCTGTCTAAGCATGCTTCATAAGTATGGCGTCACACTCTTGTGTGTAAATAGAATCCTACTCTTTGCAATCCAAGTGACCTATACAAGGGTAGGTTCTTACTAACACTCATCAGGACTTTCTCTCTCCAGACGACGACAAACATCTCAGACATCTCAGACCTCTCAGACATCTCAGACATCTTAGACATCTCAGACATCTCAGACATCTCAGACATCAAATACATATCAGACATCTCAGACATCTCAGACCTCTCAGACATCAAAGACATCTCAGACATCTCAGACATCTCAGACCTCTCAGACATCTCAGACCTCTCAGACATCTCAGACATCAAAGACATATAAGACATATAAGACATATAAAACATCTCAGACCTCTCAGACCTCTCAAACCTATTAGACATCTGAGAAATCAAAGACATCTAATACCTCTCAGACATCTAAGACATCTCAGACCTTGCACACATCTCAGACATCAAAGACATCTCCGACCTCTCAAACATCTCAGACATCTTAGACATCTCAGACATCTCAAACCTCTCAAACCTCTCAAACATCTAAGACATCTCAGTCCTCTTAGACATCTCAGACATCAAAGACATCTCAGACCTCTCAAACATCTCAGACATCTCAGACCTCTCAGACATCAAAGACATTAAAGACATCTCAGACATCTCAAACCTCTCAGACATCTTAGACATCCTAGACCTCTCAAAAATCACAGACATCTCTGACATTTAAGACATCAGAACTCTAAGACATCTCAGACCACTCAGTGTTAGGTTATGAAGCCTGATACTTATTTATAGCTTGGTCAACGGTTATATTTAGTAAAGCTATATTTAGTAAAGCTATATATGGTAAAGCTATATCCGGTAAAACTATATATGGTAAATAGCTATATATAGTAGATGGCTAAATCTGGTAAAGGTAAAACTATATACGGTAAATAGCTATATATAGTAGATGGCTAAATCTGGTAAAGCTATATATAGTAAACTATATCATATATATAGATATATATATATATATATATATATATATATATATATATATATATATATATATATAT
>NW_019268540.1:3777-53618 GCF_002738365.1 Cucurbita moschata
TATATATATATATATATATATATATATATATATATATATATATATATATATATATATATATGGTCCGGTAGAGCTTTGAAGATGTACTTTCTATTCTCTGTACTCTCTCTTGTTGTACATACCTGAAATCATCAAATAAAAAAATCCTTTTAGCCAGAGTTCTCCTTGCAATTTTCTCTATCCTTTTCTTTGTGTTCATCTAGATCCAGTGTGTGCGTTGTTGTGCGATCCTAACAACTGGTATCAGAGCTAACGACTGATATCGATCCTAACAACTGGTATTAGAGCCAGGTGGAAGTCAGAGCCAGGCGGAAGTCAGAGCCAGGTGGAAGTCAGAGCCGGGCGGAAGTCAGAGCCAGGCAGAAATCAGAGCCGGGCGGAAGTCAGAGCCAGGTTGAAGTCAGAGCCAGGCGGAAGTCAGAGCAAGGTTAAAATTCACCACGATCTGTGAAGATGGAAAGTTCAAAGATTGGAATTGAGAAGTTCGATGGATCCGATTTCGGTTTCTGGAAGATGCAAATTGAAGATTATCTGTACCAGAAAGATCTTCACGAACCTCTGTTGGGGGTGAAGCCGGATACCATGACCACGAAACAATGGAAGCTCAAGGATCGACAA
The DNA here is from genome assembly GCF_002738365.1 of Cucurbita moschata. Lineage (NCBI taxonomy): Eukaryota > Viridiplantae > Streptophyta > Magnoliopsida > Cucurbitales > Cucurbitaceae > Cucurbita > Cucurbita moschata. The sequence goes on from NW_019268540.1 coordinate 4,396, forward strand.
GCCTTAGGGATGATCCGGTTGACGCTATCCAGAAACGTGGCGTTTAACATCATCAAGGAGAAGACAACGTCAGATCTGATGAAGGCGCTGTCGAATATGTACGAAAAACCATCGGCTATGAACAATGTGTATTTGATGCGGAGATTGTTATGAGTCCTTGTGAGAACTACGTTACGAGCAAACATAAACGAGTTAGCTTCACAAAGACTGCTAGAGAATTGAAGGAAAGTACCGGAAGCAGCGTCGCTGAAACTCCCGAGAGGGGTTTGCGTCGCTGAAACTTCAGAGGGGGTTGCGTCGCCTGGAAGCGTCGCTGAAACTCCAGAGGAAGTTGCGTCAGCCGGAAGCGTCGCTGAAACTCCGGAGGGGGTTGCGTCGCTAAAGCTCCAGAGGGGGTTGCGTCGTTCGAAAGCGTCGCTGAAGCTCTAGAGGGGGTTGCGTCGTTCGAAAGCGTCGCTGAAGCTCCAGAGGGGGTTGCGTCGTCCGGAAGCGTCGCTGAAGCTCCAAAGGGGGTTGCGTCATCCGGAAGCGTCGCTGAAGCTCCAGAGGGGGTTGCGTCGTCCGGAAGCGTCGTTGAAGCTTCAGAAGGGGTTGCGTCGGACGGAAGCATCGCTAAAACTCCAGAGGGGGTTGCGTCGACCGGAAGCGTCGCTGAAACTCCAGAGGAGGTTGCGTCGGCTGGAAGCGTCGCTAAAACTCCAGAGGAGGTTGCATGGGCCTGAGACTCTTGCTGAAACACCAGAGGTGAAGCAAGTGGGAGTTGAGGTTGAGTTGCTCAAAGATTCACAGAGTGATGTTGTAGCGGATACTCATGAAACTCTTGAGACTCTTGCTGAGAAACTAGAGGTGAAGCAAGTGGGAGTTGAGGTTGAGTTGCTCAAAGATTCACAGAGTGATGTTGTAGCGGATACTCATGAAACTCCTGAGACTCTTGCTGAGAAACTAGAGGTGAAACAAGTGGGAGTTGATGTTGAGTTGCTCAAAGATTCACAAAGTGATGTTGTAGCTGATACTCAAGAAACTCCTGAGACTCTTGCTGAGAAATCAGAGGTGAAGCAAGTGGGAGTTGAGGTTGAGTTGCTAAAAGATTCACATAGTGATGTAGCAGATACTCAAGAAACTCCTGAGACTCATGCTGTTGGCGAGGAACCCAGTCTATCATTCAAAACACAGAAGGCGATACCATTTCACTCGGAGGTTGGTTGAAGATGGTGATGTGTTTTGAGAAGATAGAGGGTGCATAGAATCCAGCAAACATGTTGACAAAATGTGTTGATGTTGGAATGTTGAGGTTGTGCAAAACCTCAATTGGTATGGTGCAGTGGATGCTCCTGGTCGTTTGAGAGTGAAATTCTTGGTTGACTAGATCAGTCTCCAAGTGGGAGAATTGTTAGGTTATGAAGCCTGATACTTATTTATAGCTTGGTCAACGGTTATATTTAGTAAAGCTATATTTAGTAAAGCTATATATAGTAAAGCTATATATAGTAAAGCTATATATAGTAAAGCTATATATGGTAAAGCTATATATGGTAAATAGCTATATATAATAGATGGCTAAATCTGGTAAAGTTATATATAGTAAACTATATCATATATATATCTGGTCCGGTAGAGCTTTGAAGATGTACTTTCTATTCTCTGTACTCTCTTGTTGTACATACCTGAAATCATCAAATAAAAAAATTCTTTTAGCCAGAGTTCTCCTTGCAATTTTCTCTATCCTTTTCTTTGTGTTCATCTAGATCGAGTGTGTGCGTTGTTGTGCGATCCTAACAACTGGTATCAGAGCTAACGACTGATATCGATCCTAACACTCAGACATCTCAAACCTCTAAGACATCTTAGACATCTTAGACATCTCAGACCTTTCAAACCCCTCAAACATCTAAGACATCTCAGACCTCTTCGACATCTCAAACATCTCAGACATCAAAGACATCTCCAATCCTCTCAGACATCTCAGACCACTTAGACCTCTGAGATATGTGAGATGTCTGAGAGTACTGAGATATCTGATATGTGTGAGATGTCTGAATGGTCTTATAGGAATGAGATGTCTAAGATGTCTGAGAGGTTTGAGATATCTAAGATATCTGAGATGATTGAGATGTCTGAGATGTTTGAGATGTCTGAGATGTCTGAGAGGTAAGAGGTCTGAGAAGACTTTGATGTCTGAGATGTCCCAGACATCTTTGAGGTCTGAGAGGTTTGAGAGGTCTAAGATGTCTTATATGTCTTTGATGTATGAGATGTTGGAGACGTCTTTGAGTTCTGAAATGTCTGAGACGTTTATGTCTGAGAGGTTTGAGAGGTCTGAGATGTCTGAGATATTTGAGATATCTAAGATGTCTGAGAAGTCCTTGATGTCTGAGATGTTTGAGATGTCTGAGATATCTTTGAGGTCTAAGAGGTCGGAGAGGTCTGAGATGTATGAGAGGTTTGAGAGGTCTGAGATTTTTGAGATGTTTGAGATTTCTGAGATGTTCGAGAGGTCTGAGAGGTCTGAGATGCCTAAAAGGTTTGAGATGTCTAAGAGGTCTGAGATGTCTGAGATGTCTGAGAGGTCTGAGATGTCTGAGATGTCTGATAGGTCTTAGATGACTTTGATGTATGAGATGTCTGATATGTCTGAGATGTCTAAGATGTCTGAGATGTCTGAGAGGTCTGAGATGACTTTTTATGTCTGAGAGGTCTAAGATGTCTGAGATGTATGAGAGGTTTGAGATGTCTGAGAGGTCTAAGAGGTTTGAGATTTCTGAGATGTCTGAGATTTCTGAGATGTCCGAGATGACTGAGAGGTCTGAGATGTCAAGATGTCTGAGAGGTCTAAGATGTCTAAGAGGTTTGAGAGGACTGAGATGTCTTTGATGTCTAAGAGGTCTAAGATCTCTAATAGATTGAGATGTCTGAGAGGTATGAGAGTTCTGTGATGTTTGAGATGTCTAAGAGATCTGAGATGTCTGAGATGTATGAGAAGTCTGAGTGGTCTGAGAGGTCTTAGATGTCTGAGAGAAAAGACGACTTTGATGTCTAAGAGGTCTGTGATGTTTGAGATGTCTAAGATGTCTCAGAGGATTGAGATTTATTTGATGTCTAAGAGGTCTAAGAAGTCTGAGATGTCTGAGAGGTCTGAGATGTCTTTGTTGTTTGAGAGGTCTAAGATGTTTTTGTTGTCTGAGAGGTCTAAGATGTCTAATATGTCTAAGATATCTGAGATGTCTTATTGGTCTGAGAGGTCTTAGATGTCTGAGAGGTCTGTGATACCTGAGATGTTAGAGAGGTCTGAGATGTCTTTGATGTCTGAAATAACTGATATGTTTGGGATGTCTGAGATGTCTTAGATGTCTTTGATATCTGAGATGTCTGAGATGTCTGAGAGGTCTAAGAAGTCTAAGATGTCTGAGATGTCTGAGAGGTCTGAGATGTCTGAGAGGTCTTAGATGTCTAAGATGTCTGAGATGTCTGAGAGTTCTGAGAGTTCTGAGAGTTCTGAAATGTCTGAGATGTCAGAGATGTCTGAGATTTCTTTGATGTCTGAGAGGTCTGAGATGTCTTTGATGTCTTTGATGTCTGAGATGTCTGAGATGTCTGATATGTCTAAGATATTTGAGATGTCTGATTGGTCTGAGAGGTCTGTGATGTCTGAGATGTCAGAGAGGTCTAAAATGTCTTTGATGTCTGAGATATCTTATATGTTTGAGATGTCTGAGATGTCTTAAATGTCTGAGATGTCTTTGATATCTGAGATGTCTGAGAGGTCTAAGAGATCTAAGAGATCTAAGATTTCTAAGAGGTCTAAGATGTCAGATATGTCTGAGATGTCTGAGAGGTATGAGATGTCTGAGAAGTATGAGATGTTTGAGAGGTCTGAGATGGCTGAGATTTCTTAGATGTTCGAGATGTCTGATATGTCTGAGATGTTTTTAATGTCTGAGATGTTTTTTATGTCGGAGAGGTTTGAGTGGTCTGAGAGATCTAAGATATCTGAGAGGTCTGAGATGTCTTTGATGTCTGAGAGGTCTGTGATGTCTTTGATGTTTGAGATGTCTGAGATGTCTCCAAAATCAAACTCTAAGGATGAATATACTTGCATAGTCCCTTGACTCTTCCAAAGGTGGGCATGCATTTATTGTGCTTAAAATTCTCTAGAAAAATTAATAATTTCTTTGCATGCTTGGTTAATGGTTCCAAGTAACTACATCAATGTGACATAAAAAAACAAAGTTAACTACATCGATCTTAACGTCAAACAATAATGCTTTTTAAGTTTATATTTAAACAATAATAACTAATTAAATTTGAAAATGGTACGTTATATATTATTTTGAAATCTTTGGAAATAGTGTACTATTTTATAAAACAAAATTATGACTTCAAAATTGGACACCCAATGCTGCAAGTCTGTATCGCCATTTATTAGCGTCTTACGAGAACAAAATTTAGGTTTCTACCATGTACTATCAGAAGGGATTAAATTTCTTTCTTTTTTCTTTTTTCATTGTATATACATGAGAATACTTTTTCTATGATTTATGGGAAAAGAAAAAAAGCTACTATAAGGTATTAATCGAACAATTTCTACAATTTACTCTTGTGAAAATTTCAACACTTTCTAAGTTTACGATGAATTTGGGTGTAAAATATGTGAAGAATGTGATGATCTCTTCCACTTAATTTTTCAGAAGGTCAGAACTTGATGTTTGGAAACCTATTTTTGTAAGCATGTTTTACAGTTAATGAGATTTGAATATATATATATATATATTTATAGCTGCATGAAAGACATTTTTGAAGGTTGTTTTGGAGTGTTTTATGGCCGAAAATTTTAGTAATATTTTAATTAGTTGTTAAAATAATAATTGTAGAGTATATAAAGTGTTGGGGATGTCACAATTTAGTGCAACTTATTTTAGTTTGAATTCGTTATGGAATATATGATATTCGTAATCTTCCAGAATATATTAGTTAGGAAATATATCTTAGATATCGTAATCAGTTGAATTTGAATAGTAGTATATTTTATTTTATTATCAGGATTTAGTTAGTTTATATTTTCTTGGTAGATATTATTTAATATCTTGTATCCTATTTAAAGGTCGTGAATATCAATGAAGATAGAACATTCGATCCCAATTCTTTTCCTCATTCTTACATCTGTATTCTTTCGTTGAGTAATAATATTTTCATATCTATGCACACTTTTGAGTGGTAGATATTGCGTCAGTTGGTATCAGAGCCAAGTTGGTACGGTTTAATATTATTACTCAACGAGATGAATAGTGGGAGTGCTTCTATGGGTGTAGCTATGGAAAAGCTGGTTGGCAATAACTATAGTTATTGGAAGTTATGCATGGAAGCTTATCTCAAGATTTATGGGATTTAATTGAAGGTGATGACACAGAAATTCCAGCCGATACTCCACAAAATGCAAAATTACGTCAACAATGGAAGATCAAGTGCGGAAAAGCCTTATTTACCTTGCGAACTTTGATTAGCAAGGAGTATATTGATCATGTTCGTGATTTAAAGTCACCAAAGCAAGTATGGGATACACTTCAAAAGTTGTGCACTAAGAAAAATACCGCTCGACTGCAATTTCTAGAGAATGAACTAGCTATGGTAACTCAAGGTAATTTTTCTGTTGAAGAATATTTTTGAAAGTGAAAAATCTGTGTTCTGAAATTTCAGAATTAGATGCTGAGGAGCCCGTGAGTGAGGCTCGATTACGGCGTTATCTTATTCGTGGATTACGAAAAGAGTTTATGCCCTTTGTTTCCTCAATACAAGGGTGGGCAAATCAACCTACGGTAATTGAATTGGAGAATCTTCTTTCCAATCAGGAAGCCTTGATTAAGCAAATGACTAGCAGCAACGAGTTTTCCCCAAAGTTAGAAGGTGTGTTGTATGTCAAAGATCAAAGGAGACAGAATTTTCACTCAAGGCCTTCATCTAGCAATGAGAATCAATTCAAAAATGACGAGTCGTCAAAGAAGCCATTTAAAGCTTGTTACAGTTGTGGAAAACCAAGCCACTTTAAACGAGATTGTCAGGCGAAAGTGGTGTGTGATCATTGCGGAAAGCCAGGCCATATTAAACCAAATTGTCGAGTCAAGATGCAGGAATCAGAAGCAAATGCGGTACATGAAAATAAAAGTTCTCCAGATCCAATTTGGGAATATTGCTTAACCATTGAGGTTCTTGACCAGCCAACAAACGTGACTTCAACCGTATATCAAGATGATGTTTCTACAGGTGATCAAAATTCTAATTCCACTACTTACGCTTCTGAGTTTGATTCTCTCCAAATTTCGCATCTGGACTCTCTCTTTTTCTCCGATTTCAATTCTATTGCCCCTGATGACCCTTATGTTTACTCCACGGCCTTGGATTTGAGATTCGACGAAAATGAAGTTGTCGAGCTAACGTTTGACGATCTTGACGGTCTTTACCTCCCCTCTGAGGCTGACGATTTTCTCATCTTGGAGAATTTAGATCAAACTACCAATTTGCAGGATTCGGCTACTGATGCTCCGCCCCAGTTTGACCCAGAAATAGCTGCACTGCTTGATGATGATGATTTATCACGATTTGGCTCTGATGTTGAGGACTTGGAGGAGGATTTCGTAGTTCAGGTAAATTTATGTGAAGAAGGGGAGGATGGTTCAATGGATAATAAGTTTAGTGTGGCTAAGGATTCTGAGAAGGCGACAGGAAGCCAGAATATTATTAATAATAAATCTTTTGGCGATGACATCTTTGAGGAGGCAGATGTTGACCATGTGGAGGATGATGTCGATAAGCCACGAACTCGACAGCTTTTGGATGATCGATTTGATACCCTCTTAAGTCAGGACTATGCATCTAGTGACAACGGTGACAGTGCTTGTGATGAGCATGATGGTTGAGTAGCCGAAGAAGATGAGTCCCTTGCTCAAAAGCTCAAGCATGCCCTTGATGATCATAGTAAGGATGACTTGGACCTTGACCAAGGATATAAAGCTTCTGCAGATCAAGAGCTTTTGCAGTCTACCAGTGATGTAATTCATCGGTGTATGGAGTATGCTGAGTCTGCACAAGTTGAGATGAATTATTACTCTTTCTCATTAGAATTGAATCGCTGCGATGTGGAACTTATTAAGAAGAAAATCATTGAACATGATGTGTCAGTGTCTTATTCAGGTGGTGGCGTGCCTAAGAAGTCCATACGCAAGCCTAACTGGAAGAAATTCTTCGTAGATTATTTTGTTCGAGAGAACGTGTTAACGCAGGATATTGAATTGCAGGAAATACATACTAATGAGCAAGTTGCAGACATATTTACTAAGGCACTTGCCAAAGTCAAGTTTGAAGTTTTTCGTAGAAGCTCTCGGAGTTATTGAGAAATAAGCTTGCACTAAGGGAGGCTGTCACAATTTAGTGCAACTTATTTTAGTTTGAATTAGTTATGGAATATATGATATTCGTAATTCCAGAATATATTAGTTAGGAAATATATCTTAGATATCGTAATCAGTTGAATTTGAATAGTAGTATATTTTATTTTATTATCAGGATTGAGTTAGTTTATATTTTCTTGGTAGATATTATTTAGTATCTTGTATCCTATTTAAAGGTCGTGAATTTCAATGAAGATAGAACATTCGATCCCAATTCTTTTCCTCATTCTTAAATCTGTATTCTTTCGTTGAGTAATAGTATTTTCATATTTATGCACACTTTTGAGTGGTAGATATTGTCAGGGGAGACTAAACCTACTCTCTTAGTATAAAAGAATGTGGGTTGAGAATTCATAGTGTAAACTAAAAAAAAATGATACATATCATCCATTACTACTTATCTATGTTTAGTTTAGAGTAAAGATTTAAAGCTTCAACCACCTAAATAGGTTACTAATATTTGAATTTGAAAAATGCATGCATGCCATTGCGTACAAAACTATTGTGAGCATGCTTAAAGCATAAAATTGTGATATAGTGTAGAAATAAAGCATTGTAATGTTGTTACTGAACGGAGAGTTTGCGTTATAGGGTTAGGGACAAAGTAGTTTGCGTTTTATAAGGTTGTTTAGGGTTTAAATTGATTTGGAATGATTTTTGCCCCAAAAGCAAATGATGGGTGTGAGCATATAAAGAGGTTTGGGGGGAGGGAGAGATAAAAGAGGTATAATAGGGTAGCATAGGTGTATAGGTTCCCCAGAAGTGTTCATACTTTTGAGGACACCCTCTCTGGGTGTGTAGTATGTGTAGCTGTGCCATTGCGCAACATCTGCTACATATTATTTTTGTCCATGGGTTTCAGTACCACTCTTCCATTTTTATTATTTTTAATCCTCTTTAAACACTCTTCCAAAATATTATATATTTTAGTTCACACACAACTCATCTCTTTCTTGTAGCAGCTTTGTGGTGCGAGGGAAACATAGAAGCAGACACACATGGAACAACAACATCCATCACCACCACCAATGCTCTTTGCGACGTTTCTCCAACCAACTTTTTGTTCTAGCCTCCCACACCTATATGCCCTACCCTACCTCAATAGTTTCACTTTTGAGTTCCAATTACACATGTATAACCAATTTGGGTTCTGTCTGCATTTTGCAGATTAATCTTTTTTGTGTTGATTTTTTTGTAAAAGAGTCACCCGATTATATGCTATTTAAGTTGTCCCTTTTTAGTGACTAATTTCAGATGGATCAGGAGAATCCATTATATACGGTGGAGTTGAGCAAGTTTTGTTTACAAGGTTACTGAAGCCCCACCTTAAAGAAGTTGCAGGTTGAGATCATGACATTTAAAAATTGGGTGGAAAGAAATTGTTTGAAGAACATGGATAGAATTCTATGAAATGGAAGAACAGTCTATAATCTCGGGTATAACAAGCTCAAAATAATAATAATAGTAAATAAGTAAAATGAAGTTCAAGGGCTGCCAAGGGGAACAGTTTTGAGGATCCAGTATCTTGTTTTTCTTCCACTTACATGGCATTTGGTCAACTTTTTTGGAGTAAAAATAAAACAGAAACTGTGTTAAAAAAAAAATGGAAAATAGAAAAAGAGAAGAGAAACAGAAATTTCATATATAATGGAAGATTCCCATATCAGATTTCAACTATCATTTTTCTTTCTTGCCAAACCTTGTTCTTTTGAGGGGTTTCTGTACTCGTTTCTCTTCAATTGTGTTGTTGCACAAAAACCAACCGATCACTCATCCCAATTCAACGGCAAGGGCTCTTTCCCTCTCCTCGAAACGCCGCCGTTTGGAACATCATGTTCTCCTTCTCCATCAGCTGCAGCACACTCCATATTCACTCCAAACAGGCGGAGTCGTTTGAGGGTCGTGCCGCCGGAGCCGCCTTTGTTAATCCCCATCGAAGACCCTTCATTATTTACCACAATCCCATCCCCATTCCGCATCCTATAGAGAGAGGAGGAAGTAGAAGAGGAAATGGAGGGTTGAAAATAATACATGGAAGAATTATTATTACTACCGTGACTGCCCATCCCCAAATTTGACATTTGTAAGGCGTAATTGGGATAGAGATGGTGGTGGGTTCGTCTGGGCTGCAGTGGCGGCGGAGGTGGGAGAGTAGTAAAGTGGCGGTCAGATGCCCACCGAAGAGACTGTGGGAGGAGGAGGAGTGGGTGAGGGCGAGATGTGTCGGAACGGTGGCGCCAGTCAATGAAAAGGCGGTCCTTGGCGAAATCGCCAACGCCACGCTGGAAGGAAACCACGTCGCCTGCATCCAATTTCTTGTCTTTGACAAAACGGCTCCAGCCTTTTGTCATCACGTAGCTCTGGCTGCTGTTCCAGTAGGAGTAACGGAAGCGCCAGGGTTTGCCGTTACGGTCCTCGAAGTTCAAGATGAGGCCCTTGTCGTTGGTTGTTGAGTTGAGAGGGAAGTATTTTTCGGCGTGTTGCTTTGGGATGACAAGACGGTTTAATTTTCCGACATCGCTTGGAGTGACCACTTTGTCGAACATGTGCTCTCTCTCAACCGCAAACCCATTGTTGTTGGAGTCAATTCTGAGGGACAAGTCCATGGGAGGGTGCTGATTTTGGGAGTGATTTGGAGGGTGTTGAAGGCAGTGGTGGTGGTTTTGAGAGTGGGAATTTGTGAAGAAATCGCATGCAACAGTCGGGATTTCTTCTTCTTCCTCCTCCTCCTCTTCTTCTTCTTCTTCTTCTTCTTCTTCTTCTTCTTCTTGCTTTGATTTTGTGAGAAAATCCATGGGGGGTTTGGTGGAAAATGAAGTAGAGCGAATAATTAGGAGAAAAGAAGCATATCTGTGGCGCTAGTGTTGGTAATGGAGGAGATTGTTGGGTAACCTTGTAAACCCTAAACAGGAAAACCCATTGGAGACTGAATAAACTGAAGCTGATTCTCTATTTCTTTGTTGCCTTTTTTGTTTGCCTGGGTGCTACCAAATTCCTGAGATTGGGATACACACTTGAGAGGAAATTGAGCTCCACTCACAAACGCAAATCAGAGAGAGAGAGAGAGAATGTGCGTGTGATGTGGTTTCTCTACTTTATTTAAACCCAACTAGATTAATACATTGCATACGCACACCCTATAGCTTTCCTAGCTCCTAAGAAGCTTCTCCAAACTAGGAGATTTATGATCAATAAAAGAACAAAGGAGATTAAACCCCAAATTTGAGAGAGAGAAAGAGAGATAGGGGAAGCATTTTGGGTTAAGGGGGATAATGGTAAAATGGATAACTTGAGAAGAGATTAGGGGCATCGAGGTTAGAAAAAAGGGAATGAGAGGATAGTGTGTGTGTGTGTGTGTTTGTGTGTGGGGGGAGTGAGTGATTGATTGAAATGTAATATTGTTTGTGGAAAAACTGATAAAATGGTCCTGCGGGTGGGTGGGTGGGGGAAGAAAAGAAAGAGAGAAAGAGAGACAGAGAGAGAGCACAAATTAAAGGGCACCCAATTCTCCCTACTCCCACCTCCATATATATCTATCTATCATCCTTGCTCGCTGCAAAAGATTCTTTTTAAGTTTTTATTTGGTCCCCCAGCCCCCAGGCTGTGCCTCAATATCATGCTCCCTTTCCATAGCCTTCTACCTTAACTCCATAGCCCCAACTCCATAGCCCCCCCTTAGCTACTTCATTTATTAACTCTTTTTCCTTCACTTTCCTTCCTAACTAAATATTTCTCTCCTAACTACTAACTTCGCATATCTCTCTCTCTCTCTCTCTCTCTCTCTCTCTCTCTCTCTCTCTCTCTCTCTATATATATATATATATATATATATATATATATTTCACAGGATGGATAATGATTTCAAAGTGATACTCCTTGAATGGCCAAATTTCACAAATAAAATAAAATGGTCGCAAGAGGAACTCAAAATTACCTAACAACCAATTAGTAGGGCAAATTCCTAAATGTGTTTAAGAGTTAAGAGGTAACCAAAAATCATACGAAAGTGATTAATTAGGTACGCAAATCACTAATCTTGTTTGGCCAAGTTAGGTCATGTCTAATAAAAAAAAATAATAATATAGTTGCCCTAACATGTATGTGAAAATCAAAACCTTTCCTCATGCTACAAAGGGGTAATTGAGTAGAATTAGGCCTTTAGGCATGATTAACAACCACTATTCTCTTCTTTACCTACATATAATTCTTTTTTATTATTATCGGTTCCAATAGAAAACATATAATTATGTATCTATGATTTATCCTCACACAAAACAAAAGTGGGCATGTTAGAGAACTCCAAAACTAACTTTTATCTACGCGCAACTAGTAGCGTCGAAATAGGCGGACCTTTTTTTACTACTTTTTCTCTGTTTCCAATTCACACTATTTTCAAACTCTCCAAAAAACTCAAATAATAAAGCTCAAGAAATTAATTATTTAGTTGAAAAATGCAGGGGCAGTACACCAACTGTGGAAGAAAGATAAGTATTAAATGGAAATTGAAATTGATATGGTATATGCCCAATTATTTTATCTTATGTAGTCACAAAAAGCAAGGAGACCATGTATTTGAAAATTAAAGGGCTGGAGAGAGTAGAAGCGAAATTAGTTAAGCCTTAAATGAATCATTTGTTAATTAGATAAATGTGATGCAAATGTGGTCCAATAAATTGTAGATAAGACTAAATGTGGGTGTACGATAATGAATTAATAAATCTAGAGAGAGATCTAAATCTTACAAACAATGAAATAATAGTTGGGATTTAAACTTTAAGGTTGATTTTATTTGGGTCCTACATTTTAGAAATATTAAAAATATAATTACTCCACTTAAAACTTAATTTGAGAATAGCTTTTTAAGGAATTAGCACATATATTTTGAATTGAGAAGTCATATGTTCAAATCAATTCATACATATTGAAGCCATACATATTGAAACCATACATATTGAAACCATGAAGCAGTTTGAAGAGATAATATATCCAACATTTGGGTTCCCCAGTAGAACTAAAAAATTCAAAACCTAATTGCTAGGAAATTAAGGATTCCATTTGCGGACGGCATCCCAACAGATTTAATTGGAACATTGTTGCTGTACCCGTTGACTTTTAAATACTTATTTCTAAATTATTATTAAGTTGTATTCTAGTGTGCATTATTAAAATATTATTTCAACCACAAACTTCGATGGAAACCTAACCCACGCCCAATTTTGTTCGACTTTGGCATCCTCGGTCTCCAACAGAGTGAGTAGCGGTCTAAGTTGGATTCTAATTTCGATCTCTCTTCAAGATTTTCGGTAGGTAACTAACAGCTTCGAACTCTTGTAAACTACTCCAGAATTGAATTTAGCCATTTAAACTCCTTCATGTTTAGGATTCTAACTAATTATATTGGATTATTAATGATGGCCAAGGAAGAGTCATTTTTTCATCTATCCTGTGGTCCTGGTTGAGTATGATTATGTTCTATAGTTAGGCATTTATTTTAGGACTTTTATTTTCAACCAAAAATTAGTGATGCTTAGATAACTCACTTTACCGTTGGAACATCAAGCTCTAGGTTGAATTTTTTATTTTATTATTTATTTTTTTTTTCCTTCTTCTTCTTGAAATGTTGAAATTTTTATATGATTGTTTGAAAAATAAAGTAAAAATGTTATGCACGTTAGATCATGTTATTAAATTAATATCTTATATCTAGAATTTTATGCATGCTCATAGAAGGTCCCTTCTTTTTTTATAAAATTTGACTGCACGAAAGCGATGCACTTTCAAGGACTATAAGTACAATAAAGTGATTAATGTAGAGCCAAAATGTATATAAAAATGATGCATACCTAGAAGTGTCTATGGGGCAAGAGAGTGATGCATACTTTAGGGTTTGATGTACATGAAAGTGATATACATATAATAATGTATATGAAAGTGATACCATCCCGAATAAGATATTGGGTTCTCCCAATAACTAAAAAGTGTATCATGCCTTAATCTAACTGGGGTTCGTGGTGGTGGAGGAACTGAATTGAAAAAAAGAGAGATTCCAGTTGTAAGATATCTAAGGAAACCGTCGCTGGAATTAAGATCTCATTCAAAGAGAAAGATATCAAATGAGGTGAAAAACCAAAATGTCAAGTTTTAAGTCTGGTTGTAATCCTATATGATAAGTCATAATAATTGCATATTCTGATGTTCAATAAAATCACTTATCGAGTAGTTTTAAGACTTTTGGGAACATAGTGAGAATTTTGTTTGTTAGCTTATATTTTTCAAAAATTAGAGACATAAAAACAAAATAAATATCCCACAATCTAAATAAATAGTTTGTAAAAGGTGTATTTATTTTGAGTTAAAAATTTGTGGAAAACGTAAAGAAGTAAAAGAAAGCAAACAAATGATAGGGAGAAGAAAGGAAAAATAGTATTATTATTGTTGTTGTTATTATAGATTAGGCTGTTTTAGTGGATGCAGAAGATAAGAAGCAAACAATAAGGGTTGACCAAAGAGAAAGGGGGGAGTGAAGTCATAAATTTTGTGACAGAGCCTTTTTGTAAAGCCGAAAGCTAGGCTCTGTATCTACTGTTCATATAATAATGAAGCAGAAAAAAAGGTTTACAATAATTAAAATTACTCAATGTGATGGGCATGATAATAGTAATCTCTGTCTTGAAAAAAGAAAGAAAAAAAATGATACAAGTTTGGTTAGTTTGTAATTATTATAGTCCCTATACATAGCAATAAAAATGGGTTATTATTATTTTTTCATTTTGGCAAAGTACATATATGGTATGTACTTTCACTACTGCTGGGTCCGTTTTATATACTACAATGCTTGGATAAATTTTACTTTACATTAAAAACTATTTATGAAAATATATATAAAATAATGATCGGATAAATTTCAATTTAAACTAAAAAATAGCAATTACTTTTATGCAATCTAGCTCCATATCATTTAGAAAAGAATGAAAAAAGAAGATTAATTGATGGGTACATTACAACATTACATTGAGAAAGAAAGAAAAGTGTACTAAGGTATAGAGGTAGCATGTTTGTTATAAAAGTATTAATAATAAGATAGGTAGATGATGAAAGAGTAGGCCCAGAGAGGTTAGCAAAACGGTGCCGCTTCCTGCTACCTGCCTGCCACCCACATCCCCTCTTTCCATACGGACAAAAGAAGTCTTAAGAGAATGGGGGCCCACGTCCTACCTATTTTCATCTCTCTCTCTCTTCATTTATTCAGATCACGGTACACCAGCATGGCCACTCAAAACACTATTTATTATATTGGCCCATTTATTCTATTTATATGATATTTATTTTTTTTCTCTTTTTTTTTTCTCTCTTTTTTGTTTCTTTTTCAATTATTTTCTTTTTCTTTTCCTTTTTCCTTTACACATTTCAATTATTTCTTTTATCATTAATACAAAACCATAAATTATTATTATTATTATTATTCTCCTTTCGTGTTTGTTGCACGTGTTTGGTATCACATACATACACATCTACAAGTTTTAGTTTTTTTTTTTCATTTAACTCTTTTATTATTTTAGAAATAATATTTAGTGATTAGATAGTGTAACACTTACTTCAAAAATATGAACCGGTCATATGCACAAACAAAAAAATAAAAATAAAAATTTAGACGAGAATTGATTGTGAAACTCATATCGATTGGAGAGGGGAACAAAGAGATGCATTTCTTATAAATGTGTGATTCCTAAGTTCAAAAAATTGATGTAAGCAAACAAAGAGAGACATTATAAGTTAGAACAAATTTTTTTAATAGACTATTGAGAACTCATCCAATATATTCATAAAATTGATAAAGCAAAACAAAAACAAAAACAAAAAATCAAAAAATAATATGGGTACGACCGGGTTTTATTAAGGTGCTCGGGTGGGATAAATTGCATTGGTCTATCGCCTCAGGGTGTGCAGAATGTACTCGGCGTAAAGATCCCTGCAAATTATTCAATTCAAAATCTTGTAAAAACAAAGATTGCAATGAAACTAGAATGTAGAATTCATTGGATCTGACTGAAACACTTGCATTGAGTACTGGATAGCTTCAAGAGCAACTCCTGAAGGTAAGAAATCGTTAACTGCCACCTCCTTGTTTTCGTTCTTTTTATCTGTGATTCAGTAGAGTTAAGACACATAATATCTTCTCAATTGCTGAATTGGTCCACACAAAGAGAGTTCGAAAGGATACAGTCTTCAAAGAAGCGGCGAATCTCAGAGAGACGGTGGGGGGCAAGCTCCTTGATGTCATTGTAATGCTTGTATTCAGGATCATCAGCACACACTGCAATGATCTTATCATCTTTCTCTCCCTGGTTCAAATCAAAAGCAACAATTTTATATTATTCCCCTAAATTAGGCTTCGTTTCTTTTCATTGCTTCAAAATTACCTGGTCAATCATGGGCATGAGTCCGATGGCCTTGGCTCGGAGGAAACACCCAGGAAGAACTGGTTCCTATACCAACAAAAAACAATGCCACTTTTTTGTAAATCCTCGCGGCCAATCAAGCTAAACCCTGCTGCAGGCAGGAAACAAAGTAATGTTGAGTGAATAATGAGTGAATAAAAAACAAACCTGCATAAGAACTAGAACATCCATAGGATCGTTGTCTTCGCATAGTGTGCGGGGGATGAACCCATAATTATGAGGATACACCACTGATGAATACAGAACCCTATCAACCTGTTCATTATGGACATGGGGTAGTAACATTTTTGAGATCCAAAGCATTTCAAGTTTTAGAACATAAAGTGGAAAGATATTTATTATGATCAAAGATTAAAATAGTTTGAATACCTTGATCAGCCCAGTCTTCTTGTCAAGTTCATATTTAACCTTGCTTCCCTTTGTAATCTCAACAACCTGTGTTGTTCAATGAATGAAGTGAAAATGAGTCCCAAACAACTCTAGTATGGCTGTTTCAAATTCATGGCCTCAATGTACAAATTTCCATCAATTTTGAAGATAAAAAGGGTGAGGGAAAATCATACACAGTTGAAAATCTTGGGAGCATCAGGTCCTGCACAGAAAAAGAGAGAAAACAAGCATGAGAATCATGTGTATAATCACAATGAACAAGGGTGGAACAAAAAGGTGAAGGTGAAGGTGGAGGTACCAATCTCAAGATCATGCCATGGATGTGCAGCAACCGATCTTCTAGACAGAGACGAAAGAATCCTCTCATTCAACTTGGGAGCTCGGTTCTTATCACCGTTGGCATTCTCGGCAGTGGTCATATCTAACAAAAACGCATAAAAGCAAAAAAGATGAGAATAAGGAAACTGAAAAATGGAAAAGGGGGGAATAGTAGAAGAAGAAAGGGAGTACCTGAAAGATTGGTGAAGGAAAGGGAAATGGCAGAGAGAGAGAGAGAGAGAGAGAAGAGGGAAAGATGGGGAAGCGTTGAGATGAAAATGGAGAATGAAGAATGAATTTATAGAGAAGAGGAAGAAGAGCGAGTCAATTGGGGAGAGAGCTGCCTCTTACACATCCACGTTTCAAATTTGGTTGGTTTTCACACAAGGAACAGGGTTGTCTTACTTTTTTTCTTTCTTTTTTTTTTTTTTTTACCATTTCTCCAAATTCTAATTACAGTCTCTTATTCTTTTTTTTTTTTTTTTTGTATAATTTTTCCTTATTAAAATACCTAGTAAGCTATTTTATTATTGAACCAATTATTTTTCCTTATTTATTAAATTAATTTTGTGGTTGTTGTAATGAGTAAGCCCTGTTATAAAGAAATTGAAAAGTTCATGTGTGGCCACTGCCCACGTTTATCATAAACAAATTCATATCAGTAGTTGCTTGCATGTCTAATAACATTATAATGCCTACTTTTTCCACACGCAAAATCAACTTCTTTATCTGCATTCCCACTCATACCTTTTCAAATCTCTCTCTTTTTTCTTTGCTTCATGCCAAGAATAGTTAAGACTTCATTCTAAGTTTACCTAACATCCTAAATACTAAAAGGTTACACCACAGTTGGTGCACTGGTAATGGTCTCGCAAGTTTGCACATGCTGGAAGTTAGATTTCATGTTACATCGGTGTTGATAGTAATATATAGACACTCTTGATTTACATGGACAGTTAACAAATTTTCAGACACTTGTATCTCCATGTTTTATTTTCAAATTGATGGTTAGATAGAGCATTTAAACTACGTTCTAGAAGACAAGATCGGAAACATAGGATTGTATTAGTATTGCCAACTTATTTTTTAAAAAGAGTTTATACATCTAAACTCGTCTTCAACCTATTCCAACCTTTTACAAACTTTGGACTTACAGCTAAAATAAAGTATAATTTTGGTTGTTGTAATGTATAAGCCCTATTATACTCTATGCTCCACGTGTTTAATGGACATTTTCTCCCTATTCAGCATATTTGAAATTGCATGTTAAATTGTATGCTAGATTCATATGAATGCTTGTATGGATTATGTGTGCTTAGTTGATTGATAAAAGTATCTCTCTAAGAAGCTTCATGAACATTTAGATTATGTTTTCAATGCTCAATGTGATTGATAAAATATCTCCCTAGTGCAACATGCATGAAACAAAATAAGATCATGGTGCCAGTGCTATGGGATTCTTGAACTAGGCCAAAAGTTTTTATTGCCTGAAAAAAAACATATGATAACTTACTAGACTAAAGATGACTAAGGATGGGATGAGAGCCTACACTTAATATATTTTTTTACTCACTATTTCCTTTTTTTTTTTTGTTTTTTTTTTCATGTTCGCAAGTTGTAGGTCAAAGTGGAAAAGCGTTTGAGAGTTGTGCGGTCATAGAAGGATTGTTCTGGAGGGTCAGTACGTCTTTGTATTTTGAGTCATTTATATTTTGATTTATAAATGTATCCCAAACCTATTTTCCGTTGGTAATCAAATAGATCAGTACCATCTGATAATTGAATTTTATTTTGTCTATAATTTTGATCAAATAGATCAGCACCGTCTGATCATTGAATTTTATTTTGTCTATAATTTTGATGTTATATGTCTTAATTGAATTTAATTTTAAATTTAATGGCATTTTCTTATTTAACTTTTATTTTTTAGTTTCAATCTGAGCTTCGAAACCTCGAATTACAAAATATCTCCCCACTCATTTCTTCATTCTGGGCTCTGCTTGAGATGGATCCATAGGATGTGTTGTATATCAACATGTTTGTATCCAATGAACGATCGGTTGATGTTTCTTGGGCAACGACCCCCTAGAAAATAGTTTAAATCAGAGCATTGATGCTATAGATTTATTATATTGTATTATATTAAATTTTCTACATAAACAAACAAACAGTTGACTTTATTTAAGGCAAACAGGTAGTTGAATTAAAAATAAAAATATTTTATTTGAACTTGGCGTGGGGAGCAAGCGTTCAATGCAGAGCTAACAAATTCACTTCCCATTGTTATATAACCCAATCAAGATATGGTTCCATTTAATCCCCGACTACAGCTACCATTTTCTTCCATTTACTGGGCCCATTTGTAGCACCCGTTGTTTTTATTTTGAGGTATCAAACGTCTTCTCTCTTTTTCTTGCTCTGTTTTTCCCCTGTAGTATCAGTAGTTATGAAAATTTTCAATTGCAACAATAAATTTAATGTGTAAGTTTAGAATTGGATGCATTTTCATTCGGTGTTTTTCAATGGCTTTTTCCTAGCTCGAAGTTGTTTTTGCATTAGGCAAATAAAAGCGCCATGGAAGAAGGTGAATTATATTGTAAAGAGAAGAAGGTGAGGGAGGAAGGATCAGAAGTTGCTGGTGAAGTGGCGATATTAGATTATTCTGATGATGAACGCCAATTGTTCGATGAAATGCGTGTTCGAGGTCGGCATTTTTATTTTGCCAAGGTTTTGCCAATTGAGAACCCAAAGATGGATGCCATGATTAAGAAGGCTGAAGAGACGATTGAGAAGATGAATCGAGATCAAGTTGTGACGGCCCAAAAGATAAGGGAAAGGATGGTATGTGAAAAGAACCCTAGTTTTTCTTTTTAGAACATTTTGGTTAAGTCTCCTGGTTTGGCACTTGCTTATGTGAGCTCTGAATAATGGAGGATTGGAATGAATTTTGTTCATAGATGGATCGTGACGCACTGCGCTCGAAATTGAACCGGATGAATTGTGGCAATTATGAACTCGCCCTAAAATGGAAGAGAAATAGTTTGGACTTCCTGTATCCCTCTCTAGACAAACTGACTTTTGCAAACAATGCATATAGAGGGAAATCGGTTAACTCGTGCTTGTCGGTAGGGGAAGTTGATAAGCAAGTATGGTGAATTGAACTCTTTCTTGTGTATTTTTGCAACACTTCCGATCTTCTTCATCTTATGCTGTTTATTTATCGTTGTGTCACCAGAAACTGTGTTTCTTGATGGTACATGGCTGTAAAAACATGGGTGACGAGAGAAAGCTATTAAGGGAAGTCAATGCAATGCAAGGGAAGGATGGTGGCATGACATTGGATGAACTCCGTGCTCCTGTAATATTCAAACTTGAGCGTCAATACAATATCCAATTTTACTTGTCGTTTTTAATGTCATGACCATTAATACTTGATGAATTATCATCTCTCTTAAGCTTCTGCGTTCTCATGAACAGATTCAACACTTGCAACAACGATTGTCCATCAACTATGTGGCGCATACAGAAATCGATGAAAATGCTCGTAGTGAAGTCATTCTCAATGCCGAAAAGCAACATGAAATTATTAGGGAGACAGCATTGGCTAATGCTGTAGTGAATGGAAAATTGTGGAACTCCCTTGGCTCGAAAAAGTCCATTCAACAGCAAGTAAGAGCCAAAACTAAAATTTAGGAGGGTTCTTTGACTGTATAGCTTACAACTAAAAAATCTCCATCTTTTTGTACGTTGAAAGGTTCAGGAACTCAACAATAGATCATGTGAACTAAGGGAAAGACAGAGAGAAGTAAATGCCAAAGTTGAGAAAGTAAATAAAGAAGTTAAGATGATAGAAAAAGATATACGTTCTCTACAAAAGCTCTTCACATATGCAAATCGCAAAAAGGACGAGGCATACAACAACATTCTTAAACTGAAGAGGCAGTATGGGGAGGAGGTACCTATGATTAGAAGCTCTAAATACTTTCATTTATTTATTTTGATGTGAGTTCAGTTGTACTGATATACATTGTGGTATTTCGTGTTAGAATGCTTCCTACTACCAATACCGTTCCCTCATGCGGAAGGTCCAAGTACTTGGTAAGAGGAAAGATACCGCAGCCATTCAAGAATTATCTCAAACACAGGTTGTTCCTATAATCCCTTGTTTGTTTATGAAGTGGTGGGGGGTTATTGTGTTTTTGTTAACAACTTTTGAAAGCTGATTTTTCCATTACACAAACAGGTTGAAAAGTTCATGCAACAGTGGAACAATAACCTAGATTTCAGAAACGATTACAAAAAGAGAGTTATCCCGCTTCTAAACAACCGTCATCTTGGCGTGGATGGGAGTATGATCACCAACCAGAAGGCAGAGGTTAAGGACTCTAAAAAAGCTCCTAAACCAGAGGCGCTTTCTAAAGCTAGATTGAAATGGTTGATGAAAGATACTGAAGATCCCTCCGAACTTCTTTTTCGGTGAAACTAAGGCGATAAACCCCTTTGCACATATGCTTCAAGTTTCAACTTTGATCCATTTATTCCTTAAACTTCTCCTTTTCTTGAACAACATTTCTCCCACATCATGTTCAAAAGTGTTTTACAAAGCTAGTTTTTCTGTGAAGTCATTTCCCCACTTGGAACTTTTGTTTGGAAGCCTATGAATTCAAAAAATATATAAAAAAAATAAAAACAAACCAAACCTTGCTACGATGATGTTCCTTTGTGACATGAATGTGCCACCTACAGTCATGCCTATAAGCTACTGTAGCAGAATGAAGATTGTCCCTCCATATTAACTAGGGAATCATTCATATGTTCTCTTATATAAATCTCATAGAAAATCACAAGCACAGCTCTAAAAAGAAAGATACGAAAGATACACCTTATTCACATTTAAGTAACAAATAAAAATAAATAAATGAGGCATCATTACAAGTAAGAGAGAGAGAAGGGTTGGAAAGGTGACCATCAGAAATTGGTTCGACCAAATCACAATGCTTAATTAGTAAGCAAAAATCCAACTTCCCATTTAACAAAAAGATATTATTATAAACTCAATATGCATTTTCTTTCCCATTTTCCTTCTCATTTTCTGACCAGCCAAACATATTGAACTAAAAAAAATATTAAAAAAAAAAAAAAAAAAAGGCATATTTCTCAAAAGCTGATCAAAGATGGGACCCTACCTATATATTCCATTTGCCACATAACACCTACCTTACTTTTTTTTCATTATTAATATTAATAACATTGGAATTTAATCTCTCTCATTTTGGGTCTCAAAAAAGAATAATAATAAAGAAAAGAAGTGGAAAAATATCAAAATATTCTCACTCTCTTTTTTTCTGAATTTCTAATTTGGACCCCAAAGACTCCATAGACGAGAATTAAATAACCCTAACACGTCCGGCCATACCTTCCGGGCCAAACCCTTGTGGTTGCTCGGCGGCGACGAAGGGACAACCACCATCGCAGCCCGCGCCTCAGTCCGTGGCAGTTCTCCACTTCCCTCTGCCGCTTCAACACCACCACTCACAGATGTCGCTGGAGCCACAGAACCGTCATCAATCGCCAACGGAAGAACTTCAGGCAACGGCGGCGGCGACAGAGGAGCAACATCGACAGGCTTCTCCGATGATCGGCGGCCGATTTTGTCCTTCCTCTTGCATTTGATGTTCTTGCCGGATTTTTCTCCGTTGGCCAATTGCTCTTCGAAAGCCTCAATGGCCTGATGAATTAGCTCGCCGTTCGGCGACGAGTTCCATCGGTTCCAGTAACTCATATAACAGTCAAAGCAACTAAGAGACGGCGGCGCGTGAACACACACGCTACCCGAATTGGCTCGTGGAGCACCGGATTTCTTCGAACCTCTCTTGGAAAATTTATTTTCCGATGGGGAAGACGACGGCGTTGACGTCTCCATGGATCTTCTCATCATGAAAGCCAAAACCTCTCGATCGTCGATGGTCAGAACCGTGAGAAGAGCCAAAATCGCCGCCGGAAGATAGTTGAAGACATCAAAGAAGTCCCCATCGGAAGAAGACGAAGGAGAAGAAGATGGAGATGGATGGACTTTACCTTTGTTCTTTATTTTCATGGCGGCCACTTTTTTTTTCTTTTTTTTTTTTTTCTTTTGGAGGGTTCCTGGACACAAACGAAATGGGTATTCGTATCTCTGGTTTTAACCTTCTAAGCTTCTAGGAAAATGGTGGGTTTTAGAGAGAGAGACTGATTTTGTTTGTTCGGACTTCAATTTACTTGGAAATTAAGGCAGAAGAGAGAGAGAGAGAGAGAGAGAGAGAGAGAGAGAGAGAGAGAGAGGTTGCTGGTCATTGTTTTTTACTACACTTTTTGGGTTCATTTAGAAATTTGGTTCCCTCTTCTCTGCTCAAATTTGACTTAAAAAAACAAAAACCCTAAGTTCATCAGTTATTTAAAATTTTACTGAATTTTAAAAAATTGCAATTTTTCCCTTCAGTTTTAATAAACATTGGCAAACCAAGAAATGTGGGACTATATTTGGATAAAATGTGAGATTTAATTTAAGAGAGCATGTTTATATGCTTGGGTCTTCCCCTAGGATATTCATTTTGGGCTCTTTCTTCGCCATTTATTCGGGTTCTCCACTCCGCCTTAATTTCATCTTCTACAATGGAAATGGGCCCAAAACTTCATATTACAAGCGCCACAAATACACTTTGGGACATGTATTCATATAGTTCTTGAGGTTGGAAAACAAAATGTAATAGTTCATATACTTCCCAATACACCCAATCATAATTTTGATATATAATATGATGTAACCTATAAATATATCTCTATAACACATAAACTTTAGAGTACAAATTCTTAAACATAAGAAAGGATATAGATACGCACATGCTTGGGGAGAATCTTTACTTTGATTATTTAAGAATCTTCCAAAACAAAAGTATGTAAATGAAACCATACCATTTTTATAAAAGCTTGCAAATGCCCAACTTCTTTGAAGCTTCCAGATTGGAAGGATTCATTAATTTAGTAACCATCTCTTTTTTCAAAAACCTATTTTTATATAGTATTTCAAATTAAGCAAACATTTGGAAAATGTCTTAAGCAAACATCTGTACATTTTAAGAATACAATATTTAATCAACATTTGAAACCAACATAATTTACAAACACTCCAAACCAATTTAAATATTTCAAACGCTCCAAACCAATAACTCCCAGTAGTGGAAAGCATGTGAAGAATGGAGGTTAAAACCCAGAAAAGAAGGAAAATAAGAAATTAAAAGAAAAGGAAAAAAAAAAAAAAAGATTATAATATTATTCTCTATGCTTCTTTAACTTTTCAAAAAGTTACCACACAATTATTAAAGTGTAGCATTGTTTGAATCCCACCACCAAAATATCTTATTTGGCTACTTTGTGCACAAGGAACCCAAAATTTCCAGAATTCAAAACACCAATCTTTATTGCACAATTAATGAGTCCCAACTAACAACTCCGGCTTTGGTTTTATTTTTTTTATTTGTCTTTTTCCTTCTAGTTCTGGTGTCATAATGATAATGATAAAAGATTGAAGGCTTCCATCTTATAAACTCATAAGGAAAACAATCTCAGTCTTCACTCTCATCATCTTCATCTTTAGCATTAGCTATCTTCCCAATCTAATCCATTCCCTCCGGCTATGCTTTGGGTCTTCACCTCACCCCAAGATGTTTGTTGTTCCTCGTCAGTGTCATTGTCATCCGCGTCGTGGGAGAACAAAAGCTGGGTGCTGCAAAATCATGTTGGTCATGAAAGTATGAGGGTATTGATTGAGGAAAAGGAGGAAGAAAAGGAAGAGCAAGAAAAAGAAAGAAGCGGAAGAGGTGGGCACCCTGGAGGGCGTCTCAACCGTGCGGATGGGAGTGAAAAGGAGAAGGAAACCACCACAGGCCTTCATTGCAAGAGAAGACTTAATACCAAAAAAGACATTATAATGATGCATGAAATTCAAGCTGGAACAGACTTAGAAACTACTTGGAAACAAAGAAGACAGAGAAAGAATGTAATTTTGATTCCCAATAGGAAAGGACAATTATTTCATGAAACAAAGCCTCCTCCTCAGACTCGTGATGTAATAAAAACACCGCCTTTGAAAACCAATTCAACAATAATTTTATTGTTTTAAAAAATAAAAAAGAAAAAGGAAATGTTGGAAAAGGGTGGGTGATATGTCAATGGCAAAGTTTTTAAGAGAAGGGACCCATAGGTGTTCCCTCGGTGGCCAACACAGGATGTGAAACCATGGAAGAAAAGGACAAATGTTAGCCACCTACCCATTATTATCGTCTCCTTTTTTTCTTTTTTTCTTTCCAAATGAAAATTTTCCCCTAAAATTTCCAATTTTCAAGTATGAAAGCAAGAAAAGTGTAGTGGAAATTTGTTGCCCAAATAAGCTGACATTTCTTTGTAATGTGTTTTGTCGCATTACCAATCACCATCAAAATTCCAAGGAAAAGAAAGAAACCCAACGTTAGAGCACTTTTATTAAAACATTAATACTTTAATTAATAAATAATGATATCATGGGTAGAATTCAAATTCATCTTAACAAAAAAAAAAAAAAAAAAAAAACCACCAAAATTCTTCTAAAACCTTATCTACCTCAACATGTGAACTCACTCTCATCATCCCTAATAGATACATTTTAAAATCGTGAGATTGACAATATCAATTAGCACAAAATGTTTCGTTTTTCTCTCCAATCGACATGAGATCTTGCATAATTTATCTTAAAAACAAGGAAAACATACGAAACACAAAACTATTTTAAAAATTGCTAACGTTTTTATTCTTCCATCACAATAATTATTGAGAATTTAAATTGCGAAAATGAAGACATGTTGGGGGTAATTGACATGGTAGGTGGAGTAGTGGAGTATGAAATTTGAATTGTTGAAGTTGATGCTGAGCATGAACAGAAGTTTTTGAAGGAATCATATATATATATATATGAAGGGGGGAAAGGGGGGAAAGGGGGAAAAAGCTCAGCAATTCAGTGAGTTAGTGGCACAAAATGAGTAAGGGTTTTAAAAACTAGGAAACAATATGATTGGCAAGGAGATTTGGTTTGGTAAGAGCTGGTATCATAATGATCCAACATGTCAACTAATAATTGCTACTATAGCTTATCAGAATCACCAATTCCACACATTTTTCGATTAGCCAAAACATTTCATGCCCTAAAAAAGTTATTGCACCCAAAAAAAAAAAAAAAAAACTTATATTTCCAAATTTAATTTCAACCATAAAAGGAGGCTGATCATAAACTAAACAAAAATGAAAAAGAAAAGTCCAAATTTGTACCGATTTGATATTAATTTGAGTTGACCCACCATATAAATTTGTGGATGATTAGAGAAGTGAGGAAGTGTTGTAAGATGTGATAAAACATGAAGGAGAAGGAGAAGGAGTAAATAGTTGTAAGATGTGATAAACATGAAGGAGAAGGAGAAGGAGTAAATAGTTGTAAGATGTGATAAACATGCTGGAGAAGGAGAAGGAGTAAATAAACGCAGTTCATAACCCTGCGAGCAGTTAAATTCAGATTACAGTTAATTGTAATATGAATGAATAGGCAACACCAGAAACACTAAAATTTCATCCACTTTTGGTTTGGACTTTATGACAAGATGAGAGGTGAAGCAAGCTGTAATGCATTTAAAAGCACACAGTGGAAGCTCGAAATCCCCATTTTGAGTCAAAAAATAAAAAGAAAAGAGTGAGCCAAGTCAGCTTCTTCAAACAACTCAATCATGGAGGAGGAGGACCCATTTTCTTTTCTGACTATCTCTCTCTTTCTCCTCTCCTCCTCCCATAAACCCCATTAGTCCACACAGAGGAACCCACCTTTGTTTGGGTCCTCCCCCCGCCCCCCCATCCCCACACCCATTAGCAGACATGGCAGAGCACAACAAGAAGAAGCCATCACCACCAGCATCAACTCCAACAACAATAACTCCACCACCACCACCATCAGCAGATATCAAAGACTTCAATATCATAATTGCATCCAAAGATGAAAACAAACACCACCAACAATTGGCTCCTAAACGCACCTCCAACAAAGATCGTCACAAGAAAGTCGATGGCCGTGGCCGCAGGATCCGCATGCCTGCCCTCTGCGCCGCCCGCGTCTTTCAATTGACTCGCGAATTAGGCCATAAAACCGATGGGGAGACCATTCAGTGGCTTCTACAGCAGGCCGAGCCGTCCATCATCGCCGCTACTGGCTCCGGTACTATCCCGGCCTCCGCCCTCCACGCTGCTGGCGTCTCCGTCTCCGACCAAGAAACCTCCATCTCCGCTGCCCTAACCCCCAAACTCGATGGCGTCGCCAGGCCGAATTGGGCGATGATGGGAGCTAATTTGAACAGATCTCACATGGCGACGGCCGGATTCTGGCCTTCTCTGGGAGGGATCGGGACGGGTTTCGTGAGCGAGAATTCGGGTTCGATTATGCCGAAATTCGGGTTCCACGGATTCGAATTTCAGGGGATGAATTTGGGATCGATGAATTTCCCAACGATAATCGGGAATCAGCATCAGCAGCATGTACCAGGGCTGGAGCTTGGGCTTTCGCAGGAGGGAAATAATCTGAGAGGGATGTTGAATCCGCCATCGTATTCGCAAATTTATCACCAAATAGAGCAAAATCGGGACTCCTCTGGGGGCGGCTCATTGGAGCAGGACCAAGCTCCTGAAAAAGACGATTCTGAACAATCGAGGTGATGATTATTGAAGAAGACGACAGGGTTTGGGATTTGTAGGTTTGTGAAAGGAAGGAGACCCCAAAATGAGCACGACCAAGATAGGATTGCTTCATATTTGCGGTGTGTTTTTTTTAGTGTTGTTCAAATTCAGGTAATTTTTTCTTTTCTCCTTATTTTATTTTCTTTTGTAATTTTAGTCTTCATAAATTATCGAATTGTTCCTTGTGTTATTTGAACAAAGATTGAGTGAAAATCATTCATAATTGTATTTTTATGAATAACTTTTTCTTTTTCTTTTGGTTTTAAAGGGCAAATATACTCTTTGAATTTTTAGAAGAAATAGCGCCACCTTGGTTTAAGATCAAAATGAAAACCCAGAATTTGATGGGTTTATGGATAGTCTATTCTTGAGCATAAAAATAAGGTTTGTTTAAAAAATTTAAAAAAAAAAAATGGTTTTGATTTTAGGGTTTGATTTGCAACATGCAGGTGAAGTTTGAGGAGAAGAGTGGTTTGGTTGCAAGATTGCTTTGACTTTCATTTCTTCAATATGGAGGTGTGTGTTTTTTATAGAAATAATTTGTAGGAAAAAAAATGATTGTATTATTAGTAATTGTATGAAGCTGATATCAAAATTTGAACCATGATTGAATTTGATGCATGATAAAGCAAAATACCAATTCCATCCATCTCTATAATTCTTTAATGATTTCACCAATAAACCACACACATACCTATGATTACAAATTTAATTTTTGTAAATTTCCACCATCATCATTGCATCAAAACACAAACTATGTCAAGATTTTAAAAACCTAATTATTCTTAAATTAGGTTTCTAAATTCCTAATTATAATTGTTCATTGGTTAAGCCCACAATCCACAGGCCCATTTTTGGCAACCCAATACCCCCAAATCCACTCAACAATTTAATATCATAATTGTAATTTTATTCTATTTTGATAAACCAATTGGATGGATGTATATTAAAACAGGATAACATTAGCCTCCCATGCGTTCCCATCCAAGTGGGCCTGATTTTAGATTACGATATGGATAAAAGATTGAAATGGTTGGGAGCCGACCGGACCGGGCCATCATGGATCAATCCATATGCAACGCCTTCTCAAACATTCCTGTGGCATATGAATACCGTTAAAACTAATTGATGGGCTGTGAGTAGAGCACAAGGCCCATCTGCTCTCGGCCCATGTGCCTTACAACAGGCCCTTCCAACCTGTTACATATTTATTTTTAAAAAGAATTAAAAAGCCGTATTATGTATTTCGTGCTGGTGAATATTTTCAGTGTTTGGTGAATGCAGAGGAAACTATTTAATAAAATCTAATGCAATTGTGCTAACGGTCTTGAAGTTTCATTAATATTGTACGACATGATTGATCCACGTCATTTTTTCCCTTTTCTCCATAAAAAAAAGAAGAACATTACATTAGTTACTTAGTTGGAAATATATTGGACGTTATATAGGTCCCACAAAGATATTTAGTGGCGAAAGAGAATACGGAAGGTAATAAGTGTATATAAGACATATAAGTAATGTAGGAATGTGATAGACACATTTTTTTTATACTAGAAGTTGGAGAAAAGAATGCATAATATTTGAAAGGAAGAGTGATAAATATAATAGATGTTAAAAAGGGTTGGTATAAGAAAAGTAGGAAAGGAATGTATCTTAAAAAGTAAGAACAATATCATCCTTGCGGTTGCCAATGAGATGTTGACATGTGGGATATATATTCCAATATTTGATCTGGTAGATCGGGAAATTTACCCACTTTGGTTGGTTTGCATTTCCACCTTTAACAAACTCACCCTACTTATGCGCCATCCATGCATCGCACACAAGTCACACACACTAAAATCTCACCTAATAATGGTTTTAAGAAACTAAAACACAAAAGAAATTTGGAAGCACTTCTATTCAATTTTATTGTCAGCCTCCGAATTTCGAAATCTGAAGAATTAGATTTATGAGATCCGTTTTTATTGTAATTTAAGCTAAGAACTAAAATCATTTTTATATGAGTATCGTTGGTAAGTTATATTTTTTGGCAACTTGTTAGGCTATATGCTTGATATTGGGTGATTTGGAAGTTTTTAGGCTTAAATTTGGGTGCTAATAATGGTGGATGTTTGGCGATTCTTTTCTATTTAAGCTCTACAAATCAGAAAAAAAATATTAATCTGCTTCTACTTACTTATGTGAGTAAAGGAATTTGAATGAATAAGTAGGGCAGAAAAAAATGAAAAAATTGAACCGATAAAACACGTAAATTGAGAAAAGAAAGAAACATCAAAACCTAGAAAAAGAACGAACTTCCAAATATGGCGTAAAAGAAATAAGTGAGCGAAGAAGTAGTGTTTCCCGGCCACAAACACGCACTCAAACCACGCGTTTCACCAATCCATTTATTCAATTCAAAAATAAGTAATATAAATTGAGAGGATGAAACGGGGGTGCCTGCGCTCTCCAGCAAGGCTTGGGGTTGGCTGTATTCTCCAACTGCTGAATTATGAGCTACCATCCAATCCAGTTTTAACTCATTATTATATCATAATTTTAATTTCATATAACACGAGAGTTGAGTTAAAAGTTATAAATTGATTTTTGTAAATAGATAAATGAGTAAATAAGAAACAGGGTCCTTTCTTTGTCCTGATTATGAACTGAACAAATAAACTGAAATGTAGGAGGAGGAGGAGGAGGAGGAGGAGGAGGAGGAGGAGGAGGAGGAGGAGGAGGACAACCAAAATGGGAAGGAGAAGGCAGAAGGAGTGGATGCGGGCCCCACTCCAGGACAACACTGCCGTACATTCCACATCTTTTCTTTTTCTTTTTTATTTATTTATTTATTTTCATGAACAATATGTGGGAGGGAGTGATGTGAACGAGAGCAGAGAGAGCATTTGCAAAAGGTATTTCACAGAAACCGGGAGACATTGATTTGTTTTGTTTTTCCCCAAATTAAAAACTTGCTCTTCCTCTTCTTCCCCAAATCATGGATTGTTGGTCCCTTTCTCACCCTCTCGACGACGAGTTCGAGAAGCTCGTCAATCGCATGAACCCTCCAAGGTCAATCTTCCCTCTCTTTCCTCTGTTTCTTCTCTCTCTCTCTCTCAACTGCCTTTTCTGTTTCTCCTCTCTCTCAAATGGGTTTCCTTTTCAGGGTCACCATTGATAACGATTCCTGCTCAAACGCCACTCTCATCAAGGTCTTTTTTCAACTTCAATTTCTCTTTCAACATCTCACCCTTTTCGCTTCTCATCGCTTTCACTCCCCAATTTTTCAGGTTCATAGCGCCAATAAGCGAGGGAGTTTGCTGGAAGTGGTTCAGGTTCTTAATGATTTGAATTTCACCATTAGACGGGCTTACATTTCTTCTGATGGCGAGTGGTTCATGGATGGTCAGCTCTCACATTTTATTTTTCTTGCCCTTAATATCCAATTTTCATTCAACTCCAATTCATAACAAAAACAAAAACCAAATTATTCATTGTTTTTTTTTTTTCTCTTTTTTCTTCAGTGTTTCATGTAACGGATCACCGTGGGAACAAGCTCTCTGAAAATGGAGTTGCTGAGCGTATTCAACAGGTGAATTTCAATGCCCACTTTTGCTTGAGCTTACAACTCCATTTCAAATGTTTCCACTTGACTTGTGAGGAACTATGGGAATTGGAAACGGGATTCTTATTCTGGATTAGCCTTTCATACCAATTTTGTGTGATTTTAGTCTCCGCTCCCCTCTTTTTCTACTTTTTCAGCTAATTTTTCATTCAAGGGACAGAAGGTTTGAGAAAGGTGTTGGAAGTTTTATGTATCATCTATAAGAATTTGTAATGACTTCTGTTGGCTGTTGTTTGACTTGTTCTAAGGTTAAGGTTGTATAAGGTGTTATGTTTGTGCTAATGGATGAATTTTATTATTTCAGTCACTCGGGCCAAGGGCTCTGAGTTTCCGTTCGTTGAGGTCGGTCGGTGTTCAAGCTGCTGAGAAACATACAACCATTGAATTGACTGGAAGAGATAGGCCTGGTTTGCTCTCTGAGGTTTTTGCTGTTCTAGCAGACCTCAAATGCAATGTGGTAGCTGCAGAAGTTTGGACTCATAATTCGAGAATGGCTTCCGTTGTGTACATCACTGACGAGGCTACTGGCCTGCCACTTGATAATACCGACCGGCTTGGTAAGATAAAGCGGCTTCTCCTTTACATCTTGAAAGGGAATCGGGATAAGCGCAGTGCCAACACTGCTGTTTCTGTGTGTTCTACTCACAAGGAAAGGAGGCTGCATCAGATGATGTATGAAGACCGTGATTACGACCGAGATGACTTGGACTGTGGCTCAACAAGTGATCACAGAAAACCCCTTGTAATTGTAGAGAACTGTACCGATAAGGGATATACCGTTGTGAACTTGAGGTCTCCCGACTGTCCAAAGTTGCTGTTTGATACCGTTTGCACGCTAACAGATATGCAGTATGTAGTGTACCATGCTACTGTCATTGCTGAAGGACCAGAGGCTACTCAGGTAACTTCTTATCCGTTCATCGCCATTGTCGATGTTTCGTGATGCATTTGGTGTAACTCATTGGACTAAGCATTTGTGGAGCAGGAGTACTATATCAGGCATATGGATGGAAGTCCTATTAGTTCTGAAGCAGAGAGGCAAAGAGTAATCCATTGCTTAGAGGCTGCCATTCGAAGGAGAAACTCCGAGGTGATAACCGATATTGATTTACATTTCTTGCCTAAGATTTGTGTTCTCGATTGGAGTCTTGTGTGATTTTACTCTGCCAAATACTCAGGGTATAAGACTAGAACTTTGCAGTGAGGATAGGGCTGGACTCCTTTCCGATGTGACTCGAATCTTTAGAGAAAACGGTCTTTCAGTCACTCGAGCTGATGTTACCACTCGCGGTTCTCAAGCTGTCAATGTGTTCTATGTAACTGATTCATCTGGGAGTCCAGTCAAGATACAGATGATTGAAGCAATTCGAAAAGAGATTGGCCTCACTATACTCCATGTCATAGACGACGAATCCTGCACAAAATCTCCATCTCCAGAAAGCAGTAGATTTTCGCTCGGTAATCTTTTTCGATCAAGATCAGGGAAGTTTCTTTATAACTTGGGCTTGATAAACTCGTGTTCTTGAGGAAATTGGGTTGGTAAAATGTTAGAAATGTCCATGTGAAGGAATGGGCTTAGAGAGTGCTCAAAATTGTAACACAGTTTATGATATGAACCAAGAGACATCAATCATACAATATGCTTCAATGAAGATGTGAAGAAAAGATTGTCAAAATTATCAAAAGATGTTTCAATTCATGCTACATTGAAGAAGAATAAAGTTTGATTGTTGATAATTTTGACAATCTTTTCTTCACATCTTCATTGAAGCATATTGTATGATTGATGTCTCTTGGTTCATATCAGTTTAGATCAATCCCTTCGTTGATCTTTGCAAGTTAAATTTCAACTTGTACAGTAGTATTAATCATCATGTATATGAAGAATTTACAATTGCTCTAAATATGTAATAAGTCTATACCATATCATAACAAAGCAAACATTTGATTCCATGGAATGACTATACAGAGATTGGAGCCTCTGTACTTGAGAAAATTTCAATGGTTTGATTCCATGGAACTTCACCCACTTGGAAGAAAAGAAGAGACGGAGAACTTTTGTAAAATTTTAATGGTTGAGATTACTCGTATTGTTTTGGAATCTTAAAATTAAAATTAAGATAAACCCATTGAATGTCATTCTGGGGGAACCAATTGTCACCATCACAACTTTATTTGAAACACATATTCTTTTGCAAATATAACTTTATATACAAGGAACAAAAAATAAAAAAAAAATAAAAAAAACTCGACTTTCTTAAGGGGCTTAACTTCAAATATTTGAAATCTTGGTGGAATCCTTAGGTTAGTTTTATTATACCATAAAAAATTGTTGAATATTTCGTGCGTTCCTCTCAAACTCTCCGTGAAGAGTTCTGTACAAAGGTTTGTATTGAGCAGCACATAAATCTGTGGTATTTTTCCGGCACCAACTCAAAATTGATCATTTCACAACTGCGGAAGAAAAGAAAAGAATTGGAATATATGCCTGCACCTCTTTCACGCAGCTGACCTCTAAAAACCTATACAACAACTTACAAGGGGGTTACAAAAAAGGGGGGGGGGGAGAAACTGCACACTCTACAAAAATTGATTTGTTAAAAGAAAAAATCAATTTCTATTGCCTAATCGTCTAAGCGTTGAATTTCACCCATCATGATTCTGTTGCTGGTGACTTTGAAACCGAGTAGTGCAGGGTCTATTTGCCTCCCCTTCTTCCCTTTCTTTTTCCCACCTTTCCCTCCCTGCATTCCATCTGATGGTTCTGAAACCCCAGTTGAATGGACTTCTTGCGGAGCTGTCTTCTTCAGCATATCAATAAAAGAAGTCTCCGATACTTCATTGTCACTACAGGAAGAAGAACGCCAAAAACGCATTTCTTTCTTCACAGCAACCATGTTTTCTTGGTTCACCGAGGCACCAGTTGGGTCGGGTCTTCCTCCTAAAGTTTAGGTTAAATATCTCAAATTTAGTTCAAATTTCAAAATATTTATGGAGAAAAGATAGCAAAACCGATCACTTATATCTACCATCTGGATTCTTGCCTCTAACAACCGGATCAGAAATCAGGACAGACGATCCTTCCTGAGCTGCTGAAGTACGTGAGACAGGAGGTCGTTTCAATAAAGTATTGTCTTTATTGTGAATGATAATATCCCTGTCAGAAAACAGAAAATAAAAATATTAGTAAATCCATATTTATAAACTACCAAAGCCATTTAAATGAACAAATTGCCTCAAGCTGCAAGTAAAGAACAAGTTGAGCATATATTCGTCTTCACTCATTATATACTTCTAAAGGTGCTAGTAACTTACGGGTCTTTGGGAATCTCTTCTGGGAACGTATTAGCAATCCTTTCATTGTGAAAGCCTAAATTTCCAAGGAAAGAAAACATAAGATAGCATCTTCATAATGGTTGGTAGAAGGTAACTGAAAAAAGAGAGAAATTTATACCAACAGAACCAAGAGAAGAATGCCGGCTAAGGGTACGAGTATCCACCGAAAATTCCCCGTGATCAGCAGATGCCACTTGATCAAGCATGCTTTCTTGAATTTGGAAAGCTTGAGTTTTCATCAAACCCTCGCCTTTCAATCCTCGAGCTCTACCCTCCACCTCTGAGACATCTTTATTCATCGAACTAGAGCTGTTAATTGCACCATTGGGTTTAGGACCAGTCAAAATTGATGTTCCCTTGCTAACAGAGCCAGACTCCAACCTGTACAGGACCTTCTCATTGCTTGCCAAGCTGCCAGGATGCTCACCTTGCAGTGGTTTATAAGAATTAGAACCATAAGACCCCACTGACAATGCATTGTTCAAGCCTCTTTCCTTGCCTGAATGAAGAATGAACGACTGATCAAGAGAGCCTGATCCAGAATAGAGGCCAGATGATGCCCTATTGAACGATGCACAATTTCCTTCATCCAAGGATTCTGTAGGTTGGTGAACAGACTTCTGATTGAGGAGTTCCATTAATAACTGCTTTGACTTCTCATCATTGAGCCCATCTGACATCCATAGAGTTGGATCTTCAGAAATCATTTTAGCTTCCAACTCCCTTTTCTGTTGCTCAGCATTGATATGCAGCTGTTGAATGCGAGACTCCATCCAATCATTTCCATGTCGGTCATTTTTCTCAGACCAGTTGCCTTCAGTTCCATCAAAATGTGAAGCATGAAACTGGTTACTGCCTAGAGAGTGGTGAGGATTCTGTGGAATGATGCTGGGTGCAAATTGTCCCAGTTGACCACCAGGTGGATTATGTGCACTAGATTCTTGCAATTCTAAAGCACGAGCACGGGCCATTGCATTAACATCCAGATTCATCCCCTGAGCAACATCAGGATAGGATATTGATCTCTCAAGTGGAAGTGAAGCAGGCTCATAAAGACCTAGCCTAAACCGATCTTGGAATGAAAGATTGCGCTCAAGGTGATTCAGCTGCTCTACATGAGACTGCCTCTGCTGCTGCTGCTGCTGCTGCTGCTGGTGTAATTCAAACCCTGACGACAATAAACGTTGTGCGCTAGCATGTCCTCTAAAAAACTGCTGATCAGCCTCATCCTCTGGCCAGATGGGACCACCAACAAGTCTCTTGTCCTCCATATTGGCCCTCTGCCTTAATGCCATAGACAACTGTCGAGACTGAAGCATCTCCTGCTGGAGAATTTGCTGATCCAATGATTGCATCTGTCCAAGCTGAGCCCGAGATATTAGTTCAGACAAATCTCTTGGATGTTCCTGTTGTGGTGGCAAGTGACCAAACTTTGTTTTAATAAGTTGCTCAAAAGATGGATCAACAGATCTTTGTTGATGATGAGACTGTTGCTGTAGTTCATGTAGAAGACGTTGCTCCAGTATCGCCTGATCAAGAGCATTATTGGCTCTAATTGGATCAATATGTGACTGCCCAAGACCTGCATCATGCATTTGTTGGCGCAACAATTGTTCAAGCAGCACCTGTTGGACTTGAGATTGATGTTGTTCCTGCAAAAGCTTTTGCTGCTGATGCAACTGCTG
This sequence comes from Cucurbita moschata, assembly GCF_002738365.1. Classification (NCBI taxonomy): domain Eukaryota; kingdom Viridiplantae; phylum Streptophyta; class Magnoliopsida; order Cucurbitales; family Cucurbitaceae; genus Cucurbita; species Cucurbita moschata. Next base: position 40,412 of record NW_019268540.1, read on the forward strand.
CTGCTGTAATTGATGCTGTAACTGCATCTGCTGCCGTTGTACACTCAGGTTCAAGAAATGATCAAGGTCGGGTGTACTTCTATTAGCCAATAGCTGGTGATGGTGCATAAGATTCTGCTGGTGCATATGATGATCTAAGGTAGCTTCATTAGAGTGAGACAACAAATTCCGTTGTTGAAGTGCCTGATGATATTGTTGCGAGATGAGTTGATTTGCCAAATCAAACCTATTAGATTCTTGTTCAATAAGTGGCAGGGAATGAGCGACATTTGCATCCTGGTATACACCCTGGTCAGAATGCATACTTCTTCTGTAAACATCAAGCCAAGTCTCTGCATTGAGAGATGCTTCCCCCTTCCCAACAAATGGTCCAGTTCTTCCCATGCTTGAAGGAATGTTAGCTGACTTAGCATGTTTCAAATTTGTGACTTCAACTGGTTTCACATTCGTACCTTCCAGCTCAGACCACAGCAATCCAAAAGGGTGCAACTTATGTTCATTCTGAACGGGAACACTGCAATCAGTCAACTCGGAAGGTTGGCTGATAGAACTTACCAAAGGCAGTACCCCAGCAGAGTTAGGAATTTGATAACCACCATTTCCAGGCCTCCCAGAAAACACAATTTCTGAAAAACAGAGGAATTGTTATGACAAGTGTGTCAAGGAAAAAAAAAATAGCACATTACTAATAATACAACAAAAAGAAGACAACAAACCTTCATCCTGTGCAACAACATCATGAACGCCTTGACCCTTGGAATGTAAATGAAATGGTACTTCCGTCTCAGACATACCAGATGGAATGTGTTGATTTGAGAGGCTATGTAATTCAGCCAATGACCGATGAACCTCATTTGTTGTGGACGCATCATTCTTATCAAGAGAAGGATGCTTAGAAGGCAAATTGGCCTCCATTATTCCTCCTGAGACACCAGATTGTCCTGAAAGAGATTTCATATCAGCACAATCAACACTTCCCACTCTAATTTTCAAATGTGGCATAACCTTTCCCAACTCACTGAATGGGGTTCCTTCAGGGGCATCTGCCAACCGAACAGGCAGGTCCAACCCAAAGAAACCTTGCTCATACCACAAAATAATGTCAGCCCCGATAAATGGACCCTGAATAACCCCTTGAGGATCAAGATAAAACAAACTCAACTCCTCGGACTTCACATCAGAACTTATAGTTGCATTTTGCTCAGAGAAGGGAATAAAGAAAATAGCACTAGGATCATCAGGAAGCTTGGATCTGACATCAAAAGAATTTGCAAACTCAATTTCATCGAAGTTACGAGGCATGCTATGATCCGAATCTTCTCGCCCATTCACATTAACATTTAGCTGAGTACCAATCTCCATCCCAAGTTGAGAGGCTACTGTAGAAACTGTATGGGCCAATCCATCAGCGTTTGACATGGAAACAGCTGCATAGGACCTTTTTTCCTCTTCCTTATGGCTGATATATTTTCCTATTTCATAGAAATTAAAAATGAAAAAATGCTTTCAGCAACAAATGGACACTAAGCGATATATCATATTTGTTGTCGGCAGATACAAAAAAGAAGATAAAGGATGTAAATACTAACCATTTAGGGCATCTCTCGTTGCAGGATGACTCCAAATGCTCCCGTCACTAGTATCTTGGCATGCATCATCATTAGTAACTTTTTTAGTGATATTAGCAATTTCTTCATCTGCAGCAAGGACAATCCATTTTGTAAATATATTGATTATCCCCCATGACTAAATAGAGGAAATGTAGGGAGAGTTTTAGACAAACAAGTACACGGTAGAAAAAACTTGAAGATCTAACTCAATACCTTCTACATCCTCAGATACTAAAGTGGAGTCCAGTCCAGTCTGATTTCTCTCTATTGAGTCAACATCTCCTGGATTAGATTTCAACAAAGATTAGTCCCTAGTTTAATTTCTAAGGAGTTAACAGATGGACCAACGCCACAGCTACCAAATAGAAAATACCTAAAATACATTCAGTTGGCCTCTCCTTCTTCTGTGGAATGTATACAACCCCACTACTTGTGATCTTTCCCTTCCATATGTCACTAAGGATAGCCTGCACAATACAAACGGCACAGTCACATAATAACTTGCAGCACATTCATTGTCACCCAACATGTCAAGAAATTATTTGTTACCTCCTCCTCAGCATTCGGAGAAACAAACGCTAACGGTTCTACAGAACTAGGTTGAGTCACAGGCAGCAATTCATCCATGTGATCAGGCAGAGATGAGAATGATGGATCAAATTTCTGCCTCCTATATATGTCAAGAAGCTTACCCCTAGGGTAACAAAAAGAATAAGATGAGTATCTTGGTTTCCCAGGAACATTTTCAATCTTATCCAAGAGTGGAACTCCAATGGGACAAGTAGATGATCTCCCAATAGTATTGGACCTTCCTCGTCCAACTGTAAATCCTAAATTAGACCCCCCATCTCCCCGGCCTCTCTCAAGAGTAAAACCGGGTGCAGCACGAGAGGAAGTTGAGCCAACAGAATGACTTTCCATCCTATGGCGAGGCCTCCATTTATCACGTGAATCGGAATCACGCTCAGAAGTAGGGCGATTGCCACTCACTGATTGACTGTCATTGCGAACATCTTCCTTATCAGCATCTGCTCGCTTGTCCATCCGTGATTCCTTTTCTTTGTCATCTGGTCCCCACCTCAATGTCCATTTGTTGTCACGTCGCACATCATGACCAGAAGTACGACTATCATGCCCAGAAGTACGACCATCATGACCAGAAGTGCGATTATCATGCCCAGAAGTACGACCATCATGCCATCTGTCCAAATTAGGTAGGACTCTAATCTCCATTGTCTCCTTGGTTGACATGCTATCAATGCGGCGCTCAGCTTTTCTGCGGCGACCACCAAGTAAGCCAGTTTCACGCTCTTCCTCTCGCCAACAGCGCCCACTTTCATTTTCAGAAGTATTTTTCCTCCAATCCTTCTTGTCCTCAGATCCATCTGGGCGCCAAACATCTTTCTGATTGAGATCAGTAGAGTTAGCAAGGGACACTGGCGTTGGAGCACGCACTTCCTGTTCCACGTTGAACAGAATACTTATCTACTGAAAAAAATAATGCACGGTCTATACAAGTGCAAATTCTTCCTAAGAATTAAATAGAAGTTACCATGTTAAGCCTACAAAAAGATGACATACAGTTACCAATACATCCTTGACCAGTATTGAATTTAGCTATAACAGGATTTAATTCAGACCATGTGTTAAGGGTAAGTTTTCTGTACAGATGAATAATAACAGAAGAAAGACTGTATTTTGAAAATTTTAAAGTATCAACCAAGACATAGTAAAAGCCGGTAAACCTTAGTTCAAACTACGACAAAAAGAGGCTTCCATTATCACTAGAAGCTAATCAAAACTAACCAACAATACTACAATCTTTGCTAACTTTACAAGCCTAGAGCAAGAGAGAACTTAACCAGGCTCATAACATCTTCTGTATGCCTATTAAAATTTCCACAAGAGACTTCTAAGATCAGCTAACAGCTTGAGAAATGGGAATTTAAATAATATTCCTATGGATTCAAAATTAAATTTCGAACATGAAGGATACCTTAATAGCTTCAATCCCCATATTCAAAATATGATGCTATTGTGCAAGCTAAGAGGCTGATTGAATTTCTGGAAATCATTTTTATGAATAACTTCTCAATCTTACCTTTTAAAATAAATTTTAAGTTTAATTTTATAAAAATGATATCTTATGTTATTGTGTTTAAATTTGTTTCTTGTACACATAGATTTAATACAACACATTTAAATCAAGCTATACTGAAAAAACTACAGTTATATATGAATAGTTAATTTAGAAAATATCAAATAAAACAAAACCAAATAGCCAAATAGTATTTCACCTGTTTCTATTGACTTTAGAAAAAATAATTGTGCCAAATAATTTTACCGTTAGATCTTTAAACTCAAAATTTATTTCTAGACTCAACAATCTATTTATAAACATGACTACAAAGAAACTCCATAGGCAGTCAAATCCTGACGGGCATTTCATCAGCTATCTCTGTGCTAAAATTAATATCTGACCTTAATCTTCAGATTTCCCATAAAGAGTTCCTCATCTTTCAAAGTAATGGTTAGGAGAAGTTTGCTCAAGCATATTATCCTTTACCTCTTTCAAAAAGTTCAGGTGAAAACATCAAGGGGATCATCATATCTTAAAATAAATCAAATCCAAAAGATCACGTAAATAACTACAACAAGACAGACTATTTAATAGAACAAAAATACATGAGTTCAAAACTTCCCAGAAAAGAAAACTCCATTAAAGTTCTTGAAATGAAATTATGTATACAAAATGGTTCAAATACAAAATTGAGAAAATAATGCAATTTATCTATTAAAAAAAATTCTATTAAATCATAAGCAAGATGTTTTCTCATCCCTACAAGAACATAACACCGATTCATTAAAATAATGCTTTGGGTGAACACAAACATAATATAAAGTGGCTAGACAACTCCTTAATTTGAAACTCACCTTTTACAGACATGTTTTCATAGACTTTGTTGTCAAGAAAAAAACATTGTAGAATAAATGCTTACAAAGGGTTCAGGGAATTTAAACTTATCAATAAAACTTCTCCAACGAGAGAAAGGAAAATAAATGAAATAATGCCAAACAAGTATTACCATCTTAGCTTCACTTGGTTTGGCATATAGCCATTGAGGGGACAAAGGTATGTTGTTCTCTGATGCCACTGGGTCTGCATTGTTTGACTATGCATGTTAGCATTGTCACGTTCACAGACTAAACGATAAAACTCAGAAAATTTTAAGATAGGTAAAAGCTACCTTTTGACTCATCAAGGAAGGCCGTGAGCACCTTCTCCTCATCATTCCCTGCAGAAGATTACAGTAGCATATGGAAACGTGTATTTGCAACATTAGTAAGCCAATAAATATATAAAGCAAGAATCCCTAAAGTGGCTGCATATGTTGCTAAACCGTGGGTGAAATAAAGATATAGAAAATGCAAGAATCGACCATCTCAACATATTTACGAGAAAACAAGAGGGAGAAAAATAAGGATTGCAAAAAGTGGAACAAGAAACTAACGAATACAAAATGAAAGGAAGAAAGGAAAACCCCATAATTAGCCCCCACAGTCATCCCTTCAGTAAAGATTACAACCCCATCACATAAACAACTTCAAGTACGACACAATAAACATGTTTTTACACAAGTGAATTCCAGAGGACTGGGATAGGTATCGTAAAACAACAAACATCTAGACAGAGATCAATGATTCGCTGAACAGCACAACATAAACTGCAGTACATGAAAATTCACCCCTCCCCCATCCCGTTACCGTAGCACCAAAAATAGATGTAAACATTATAAAAACTCAGGCAAAGCACCAAATCCGTAAAGCAACAGCGAACAAGCATAAGCAATCAATGAAAACAGTACAAAATTGAATTCAAAACACAGAAAGAAAGCCATAGGATCTGGGAACTCCAATAAAGAAATCGAAAAAAATGGTCAAGAGATTAACATTGTAAACCCTAATTCATGAACTGGAAACAGAAAGATTCAAATCCCGAACCAAAACCAGACGGCTGAGATCAAGAAACAAAAAGCAGACATTGACTGGAACGAATTGAATCCAAGAAGGCACGGGATCAAATAAAAGCAAAGCAGCGTGAGCGGCAAGAAAGAGAAGACAACGAATAGAATTCAGAACCACAGACAGATATATACACGGAGAGTGTTGTGAGTACCTTTGGGCGTCCAGGAGTGATCGGAGGGCCGGGAGGAGAGAAGATCGTCAGGGAGACCGAAGTTGCCGTCGGCCATGTGGGAGCGGAGATCGAAAGCAAAGGCCGGATTTGATGTGTGGAGGGAGGGAAGGAAAGGAGTGATTTGCAGAGAGAAGCAGGAGAGAAGAGAAGAGAAGGTTCGTATGTATGAGAAAATCTAGGGGTTTGGGGAGAATGGCGAAACTGTTGCAGAGAGAGAGAAGAGAAGAGAAGAGAAGAGAAGAGAAGAGAAGAGGAGCGAAGAGAGAGAGAGAGAGAGAGAAGGTGCGACTTGTGAGTGTGAGAGAGAAGGAAAAGGGTAAGGCAGGGTTTGGGTTTGGGTTTGGGTTTGGGTTTGGGTTTGGGTTGGGTCTGGGTCTGGGTTTCTTCTTTTTTTTCTTTTTTCTTTTTTTTTTTCTTTTTTGAAAGTCGCAATATTTATAGTCATTACATTTTTTATTTTATATTTTTATTAGTTGGGCTAGTGAGACATGGGCTTCGTTCAGTTGTTGTGTAAGTGGGCTTGAGAGCGGCCCAATGAGTCGGCCCTTCTGTGAAACTTGCAAGACAAACCCCAAGAAAAGAAAAAAGAAAAAAGAAAAAAAAGTAAAACTATATTTGCAATCTTCGGCTTTACCGTTGGTTATACAACTATTTACTGAAACAAATAGAATAAATGTATTGTTAAGTATAAAGAGAATAATAAGGTAAAGACAAAGTTGGGTGTCAAACTCAAGAGTTTATGTCAAAATAAATACTGTTGTTCATTGATTTAGTAGGTGCATGAATTTTCGAACCGGAAAAGGGAATTGTATGGAAAGAAAGTCAAATTGATTAAACAATTTAGTTTATATTTTATTATTATTATCTGGGCTAATAATCTTTTTTGTAAAACATAAAAATAAAAATAAAGTAATCTTGGATTCTTGGCTATCTATCTTATACCAAATTGTTACATTTATTCATAAAACGACAAGAAACACAGATAAAATTATATTAAAAAAATATCTAAGCTATCTACCCCCATTTCTATTTTACAACATAATCTACACAAAGTCATAGTTGTGCTTTTGTTATTTTAGTATGGTTAGGCCTCCCATCCTACAACTCCATGAACAAGACGTAGCAACGAAAACATAGGAGGAGGATACATCTCCAATTTTCATTAACCCCTTTTTTTTCTTTTTCAAATAAGTTGCATATGGATCTTGCTAAACCCATCCACTAAAACCAATTCGGTTGTTCAAACACAGGCCTTGCAAAAAAAAAAACACTATACTAATAACCATCTCACACTCCCCAGCATCAAAGAACACAAATCCTAAAAGTCAAACCCACAAAATACGCATAAAAATAAAAATAAAAACCACGTTTAATTCCCTGGAAGACAGGTTGAGAATCAGAAGTGGAACTGATTTACAATGAGAGACGAAGAAGAACCAGGACTCGGAAGATGATAAGATCCAATTCTCTTCGGAGTAGGATGTCCACATCCACACCGGACATCGGCGGCACCGTCGTCCATTTCCATCAGCACTCCGTAAAAACTCTCCACATCGCACGGCAGCGACAGCGGCGCCTGGCAGTTATATCCGTACTCCGCCTCCGCTTCCTTCAACAACGATCGGAACAGAGGATGATTCGCATACTCTGTCCTGATCGCAAATCTCTGCCTCTCCGCTCCGACGTACACCGTGAAACAGCCTTCTGGTGCCACTCTCCGCTTCCGTCGAAAGCTCCGCCGCCGTTCCTCCTCGTCCTCGTCTTCTTCGCCGGAGATAACCTCCAGGCGTGGCCACGATTTCGTCTTTCTCGTTAAGAATCGTTTGATTCCAGCGGAGGACGGTGAAGTTCTTCTCCCTCGGCCGAACGACTTGCAACGCTCCCAGGTTTTCAAGATCAGCCCCTGGTTCTTCACTTTCTCTCTAGTAAAATCCATGGATAGAAGGAATGAATAAGCTAGCTTATCTCTAAATGAAAATCCTCCGAATCAAAAACGCAATAAGATGAATAGAATGGAAATTGAATTGCTTTCGTCGATTTCGAAGGAAATTAGCCTCGATCGTAGGCCAAATAAAACAGAATCTTAACCCGCGGCTTCATTGTGTTACGCATCGTGATTAACGAAAAATGAACTCGATGATGCTCATGGAAAAGAGAAAAATGAACAAGAAAGAAGGCTGATAGTGAAAAATGCTCGCAGATTCTGAAGAAAAAGAAGAGAAAATTGAAACTCCGGTGTTCTTCTTGGATTGATTGAAAATGGCGTGTGTGCGAAATTGAAGGGAGGAAGAAGACGTTTATATACAAAGCCAACCCGAAATGGAATTTTAGTATCTTTACAATTTCCTTTTCCAATTTGTGTTTCTTTCTATTTTCTTTTTTAATTTAAATTACTGATATTATTTTATATGACATCACTCGGTTGTCAACTGCTGTGTCACTGAGTGCAAATTGGAAATAAAATGAAATGATTAATACTTTACAAAGATATTTATTATGTGCGTTATTATATTTTAATGAAGGTGGATTTGAACAAATATTCTTGGTTTTTGGTTTTCTTTTCCGGCTTGGATAGATTGAATTTGAATTTAAGAGAAAAAAATGTGATAATTATTTTGTAATTCAATGAATGTGGCTAGATATTAAAATTAAAAAAAAATGTAACTCTTGGCTTTTAGAATATTCGGTTCCCATGTTCATGAAATAGATAATAAATATTTTGGAAGTTTTTCCATTAATAACAACAAGTAGTTTGAAGTTGTGTTTCCGTCGAGTTGCTTTCACAATAGCCTTTAATCTGACTTTTACATGAGATTGCTACATGTTTAAGGGGGAAATGTGCCTCTAGTTTTTTTTAGATTATAGCCTCTAAAATTTAAAATTGTAAACAAAGTTAATTAATTTTGTCTTTAATGTACATGTCTTTTGTCATCTTATGACATTGGATATTGAAGATGTGACGATTACCTAATATAATCACGTCACCACGTTACTCTAAAATTATTTTGCAATTAACCCCCTTTTATATATATATATATATATTATCATTGAGAACAGAAATTCTGGGAGAAATATGAAAGAAACGTTGAGTATAGGTAGATAAATACTAATATTGCTGATTTATAATTAATGTATTTTTTTTTTTTTTTGGAATAATTAAGATTCAATGAAGGATAAGGATAAGGATAATTAATTGGTTATTAATTGGTCATCAATAGTTCACTGGAACTTGCATTGACAATTTCCACAGACGTGAGAGAGAGGGAGAGAGAGATGTTTCATCAATGTCAATTTGAAAATAAAAAATATAGAAAAAATAAATTGATAAAACATGGAGCATAATGAGACGTAAATAAACAATTAAAAAATCATTTAAAAAGTCCAACGCGTATTATTTTTATTTTTTATTTTTTAAATTGTTTTGGTCCCTTGGGTGGCATTAAAAGTCCAGGTTTGATTGTATGTGACCAAATTATATAAAAGTCTGATTTGTTACAAATAATAATAATAATAATAAATTAGGAAATTATCCACAATAAAGGATTTTAATTATTCTTAAAAAATGAATTTTATTATACCTAGTTTTTAACCGCTTTACTCTTTTAACATGTTTGTAGTAACAAATTTAGGAAGTTAAAATTAAAAAAGTTTGATGGTTATAGTAAAATACATATACCCTAGAATTATAAATATTATTTATAAAGAAAGAGTTTGAAACTGATGGAGCCATAGTTGACTTTATATTGAAGAAGGAATTAAAAAAAAAAAAAAAAAAAACAGCATGAGTTAATCATACTAAATTATTAGATCTATATATTATGATTTTATAGACAAATTACATGGCATAATTGTTTAGGGTAGAGAGGGAGAGGGGAAGAGAGTATTAAAAAAAAAAAAAAGGGCACACAAAAATAATTGAAAGAACAGCATTATTTTGCCTCACCATGCTTTTATCTTGTTTGTATTGGACATAAAATTATTATATGTCACTATTATAGTTCAGCTTTTAATTCTACTTTTAGTTTTTAGAAATGTTTTAAAACACTCTTGGAAATATAAATGAATTACAATGGTAGATGAAAAATCTAATTTATGATGGTGATTTAAAAGGAGGGTGGTGAGTAGAATGCCTTTTTGGATTAAGTTCCGAAGATCTGCCCTAAATATATCAACTTTTTTTTTTATAATGAAGCTAAATTAAGTTTCCATTTCTCTATACAGAAACGAGACACATGAAAATCAATCTGATACATAAAACCCCAACTGTATCTCGGGAAAAAGAAAAAAAGAAAAAAAGAAAGTTGCTCCAACAAGAACAACTTCAACTTTGTTAGAGAAAGAGAAATTAACAAAAAAAAAAAAAAAGAGCATTATTTAGAATAAAACTACATCTAAAGCCACAAGGCCCCGGCTTCCTTGAGAAGAGGGACCAAAGTTCCATTGATGTGAGAAGCCATAACTCTGTCCATAGAGCCCACCAGCTTTCCGCCAATAAAGACGACCGGCACCGGCGGTGCGGTGGGTCCGACGAGCCTCATCAAAGCCCTTTCAATTTCTTTTCCTCTGGGGTCGTGGTCGAGCTCGTACACGGTTGGGCTCACTCCCATACCGCACAGCAGGCGCTTGAGGGCGTGGCACATGCAGCAGCTGCTGACGCTGAATATCACCACCGCGCTCTCCGCCGCAAGCCGGAGTACACGGTCCACTGGGTCTCTGGCTGCAGTGGGCGGCATGTAGTATTCCCATGAACGCTCTGCCTGGTAATGCATCATTTTTTGTTTTTGTTTTTTGTTTGTAGTTTTGCGTGCGTGTGGCGAGTGAGGAAAAGGGAATTTTTGAGATTTGGAAATGGTGGTTGGGGGATGTGGGGTTTATATAGGGGAGATTGGAAAGGATGCACTTGGTTGTTTTGTTGGAGAAATATATGTTTTATTGTGGAAGGAATGGGTTAGAAATAAGTTAAAAAAGAATAGGAAACTGATGGGGGGCGGGGGGGCAAGGGTAGTAATAAAGAAGAATTTGTCTGTTGTTGTCGCGAGGCGTGGGAGGGAGCTGTTCCTCATGTTTTGCTTTCAAAAAATGACTGACTCTGTACTCTCTCTCTCTCTCTCTCTTTTTGTTTTTTTTTCTTTTTAAATTTTCTGGGAAAATTTAGAATAGGGTGTCAGAATTGAAGGCGGCTGAGGGGATTCAGTTGTCTACACTACAGAATACAGAAGAACAAAAGAAACTAAAAAAGAGAAAAAAGAAATGTAATAGACGGCTGTGTGTGTCCTTGTTGTCGGCTTCTTTTGTGCATTCATGCAGAAAAAGAAAAGAAGAGGCTTTTATTAGAGCAACAGAACCAGAAGATGAAGATGAAGATGAAGATGAAGATGAAGATGAATCTCCCCTTCTTCTAACATTTCCTCTTTTGTCTTCAATATCTTACGGTGTTTCAGATTGTTGTTACATCTAATCTAACAATTTCCTTCTCGCCCACTTACTTGTTTATTCTTTATAATCATATTTCTTCAACTTAAGAAAAGAACCATGACATTGTATGGAGGTTGAAAAATAATGGGAAAAGAAAAAAAGGAATGTAATAATAGAATAGAATAGAACAGAACATAATTTAAATGAACATTCGGAATTCATATAATTGATAGCATAATTGTGGAATAGCAACTCCAATTAATTCAACTCAATCTCATATTGTGTATTTACATGAAGAGAAAGAGAGAGAGGAGGTTTGTAGGGAAGCGCCGAATACCGGCGCAGGAAGAGGAAGCCCTAATCAAACCCTATACTATATACTATACTATACTCTCCCCCCCACACTTGCACTCTTTTTAAAATACCTTTCAACCATCATGCTTTAGAGTTTAATTTCCAAATATATTTTAATTAATTTTAATGCTGCTGCTTTCTCCTTTTTTGTTCCCGTCTCACCATTATACACTTTCTTTTTTCTTTCCTATAATTTTGATGTCATTTATCTATGCATCATTTCACATCACACAAAATTGCTACGCATCAAATTTTGGTTTAACTCTATTTTTACTTGCCTTATACTTTTTTCTTTCTTTCTTTCTTTTTTTTTTGTAACACAATTTTAAATATAGAAGCATTTAATTAAAAATTACTTTTTTATTGTTCTTTTGAGAGAAATAATCATATTAAACTTATCTAGAGAGAAAAAAGTCCATCTTCCATGGGAGCCTTCAAACTCCTTAAAAGCAAAAATGTCACTTCTTCATTTATTTAGATGGTGTTTAATTTATTTAGAACTTATGTTAGTCTTCTTATAACTATGACTTAAACTCAAGATCAATGGAAGCATCTTCTTATAACTATGACTTAAACTCAAGATCAATGGAAGCATCTTCTTATAACTATGACTTAAACTCAAGATCAATGGAAGCATCTTGAAAAGAAAAGATTTATCAAAGTTTGGGAGGAGGATCGTTTGACTCAATCAACCAAAACAAAGTTATCTATTTGGAAGGACTCTTGTGTAATATTTAATCTTTTTTTTTCAATTTAATATATTAAATACTCACTTCAACCTTTTTCAAATAAAAAAATAAAAAATAAAAAAAATTCTACCATGGCCTTTTTAGTAAACAGTTTTAGTTATGTAAAAATAAATAAATAAATAAATAAATAAATAGTTGGGAGTTATACTAACATGAGCATTGTAGGGCATAAAGCTTGGGCTTTTGGTTTCCTTCAAAACATGAGGACGGTTCCATTTTCCATTTGCATCACGTTCATTCATGTACACTCTAATAACAATATTTTTGGTTATGGTATGAAAACCAAAACCAGAACCAAAAAGTGAGGGCAGAGGTAAACTCAACCCAAAATGAAACTCACTTACCCGTCAACACTACACGAGACTTGCCCAAGGAAACATACCACTGGAAAGGGAAGAGGAAGAAGAAGACGAATAGTAAACTTTATAATATCGATGGGAGTTGGGAAAGGATGGTTCTTAGAAGGTGTGGGAAAGTGGGATATTGGTGGAGATGGGAATCTTTGCGATTGTCGGTGTATTTTTCCTTTTCCTTTTCCTCTTCCTTTCCTTCGTTGTTGTTTAATTACAAATATTAACTTACAATATACCTACTTAGCTAATTTGATGTGATGGGTCACAAATAGTTAAGCCACCTGACCAATATTTTTTCATCAACATAGCATATTTAAGGTTTTTTCTATCTTTCTTAAATTGTTACTCCAAAGTTTTGAATGGTTCCATAAATTGATGCATTCTTGGTTAGAGCAATCCATTACAATAAACAGTTTCAAAGAAAGGAATTTTCAAAAATGAAAAAGGTAAGGAAAATAAGTTGTTAAAAAGGGGGAGTGAGGAGAAGAGCAAGAATGTAGGGGAAATAAATAGATCTAGCTACAAAGA
>NW_019268540.1:54267-65948 GCF_002738365.1 Cucurbita moschata
TTTTTTTTTTAATTAAAAATTACTGCTACTGAATGTCTTCACTTATTCCGAACACCAAACCAAAATCAATCACTCAAATATATACTTTGGAAATAAAAGCAAAAACGAGAAATGAAGGGGATGGTGATGGCGATGGTGGACATTGTGGCGATTGGTGGATTTGAAATCAGCGTCAGAAGAACGCGAGAAAAGAAAAGAATTGAGGAACAGATAATTTAAGTAAAAAAAATAAAACAAAAAGTGAAACTTTCAATAAACAAACACATCAGTTGAATGTGGAATCCGCCGCCAGTCCCGCCATTTGACGTCGCTCTTTTATCACTGCTTCAATTCAACCCGCTTTCCATCTCCTAACATCACCACCCATCAAACCCATCCAGGGGCATGATGCATAATTGGATCACTATTCAAACATTCATAGCGCACACACCCGCACAGTAGCTGTGAATTGAGATGGGATTTTTTCCGCCCATTTTTTATTCTGTTTGTGTTAATTGAATAAATGGGGTTGCTGTAATTACATGGGCGTGCCCGATGCCGAGTAGAGTTCAAACCAAAGCCGGCTCTTCTCCCAACTCCTTTTCATTTTCACTGTACACACCCAGTCAATCAATCTATCTCACACGAAACCTCGCCTATTCGCCTACCACCCTCGCCCTCGTCTCTTCAACATCCTGTATTCGCAGTTCTACACGTTCTTCTACTTCCCCTCTCTCTCTCTCTTTCTCTGCCTTCTTCTTCGTTTTTCACCTACCCGATCGGGGGGAAGGTTCTGTGGACTGACCCATGACGTGATTTCTTTGTGACAATTCGATTGGATTGGGTTGTGAGTTTGTGATCGAGTCTGGGAGCCTTTGAGATCAATTCTTCCATTTCCTTTTGTGTTTTTGGGGTGTAGTAGAAGGATTTTGAAGATTGGGTTTTTGATTTGAGGATATGGGCTGTTTTCCCTGTTTCGATTCGAGGGAAGAGGAGAAGCTGAATCCCGAAAAGGAAAGCGATGATGGTAAGCAACACCATCCAATGATTCCACCCAACATTGCCAAATTGCCTTCTGGTTAGTTTCTTTCTTCTTCTTCGTTCTTGATCTCACTAGTCTCTCTGCAAAATCTGCGTGTTCTTGATCTAGTTTATACGATTCTTCGTTGTTGTTCCTTTGCTTGCTTCTTGTTAGTCTATCAAAGGTTTTGATTTGGTGGAGAAAAATATATGGAGCTGCTACTATCAGTGGACCCCAGCAGATTTTGTTAACTTTGATGCACTTGTGTTCTTTTGGTTTGAGGAATCATGGTGAATTCTGTAGTATGATGTATCTGAGTGATTGGTTTGTAATAGATAGATAGGGATCAGAGTCGCAATCAATTATTTGTTAGGTGACTAAATCTGGCAATCGTGTTCATCCAAATTTTTGTATTCTGCATCAATCATGTTTGTGTGATAGCTAATAGGGTTTTGCAGTGTTAGATTCTTTCACTTTGCACTGGTGACTTCATCATATTTTCTCCTTATGGAGTTTTAATACCTCAAAATCCTTTCATCCTAAACCTTGGAATGGGGTAGGAAGACTGCCCTTTGTTCTGATGGTATGTTTGCTTGCAGGAATAGACAAACTTAGATCAAAAGGCAATGGTGGTTCCAAAAGGGAACAGCAGAATCCCAAGGATGGGCCTCTTGTCAATATTTCTGCTCAAACATTCACTTTCCGGGAGCTTGCAATCGCAACCAAGAATTTTAGACCTGAGTGTTTTATTGGGGAAGGAGGATTTGGACGTGTATACAAAGGGCGCCTCGAAAGCTCAGGCCAGGTTATGCGTCTATGTTTCTAAAGCATCAAAGTAATCCATTGGGTTATCAGTCTACACAATACGACCAAATTGTTTCTTCTACCTAGTACAGGCAGCTTTAGTTCCACTGAAAATTTGATCTTTTGTCTTTTGCATTTATCCTTGATTTTTGTGAAGTGGGAGGGATGAAAATAATTAGTTTTGATTTCCAAATAGTCCCCTTTCAATACAAATTTCTGATTTATACGTGTTGTTGCAGATTGTTGCTGTAAAACAGTTGGATAGGAATGGTCTTCAAGGAAACAGAGAATTTCTAGTGGAGGTTCTCATGCTTAGCCTTCTACATCATCCAAATTTGGTGAATCTGATTGGTTACTGTGCAGATGGGGATCAACGGCTTCTTGTATATGAGTTCATGCCTTTGGGATCATTGGAAGATCATCTTCATGGTAAAGTTTTCTGCTGACTTGAAAACCTATAATTATGATGAACTATGTGTCTGTGTGTGTGTGTGTGTGTGTGTGTGTGTGAATAATTTTGTCAGGAATTATTTTTATCCAACACTCTACAATTTAGTTAGAGGTTCGAATTCTTGTATGCCTTTTCTACTTTTCTATATTCTTGTATGTTAATTTAGGTCTGGTCTAAACTCTCATCGATGCACTTTTGTGATTCTTACTACTTTTCCATTTTGCTTGTTAGTTTACGATTGGATTTAGTCTGGAAAATAATATTGTAATGGGGTCGAGTTGAGACTGGATTTTTGTTGATTCTTGGAAAATAACATCTTCTATCACTTTAATTAAGATTGCCGTTTAAATTCAAGGATTCTCAACCTACGTCAAATTGTAGCTAGACTACTAATTGCCCTAAAGCTAGACCCTTCTATCTGATGAAAGAGCGTGCTAGTAGTTAGACCAGGGGACTACTGGGTTGAAGTACAGTTCCATGTTATGAGCTGAAATAGATTTTATGGATCCACATTACTTATTTGAGTTATAACGTGCAATTCAACAGATACTGGTGAAATTGAAACAAACCTTTTCATTTTAGTTCTTGGAAGTTATGGACATAAATTTGTATTTAATCAATGACTTCGCATATGAAAGAGGACCTCTTGTTCACTTATTTGCTCTGTTCATAACTATGAATTGCTTCCAATGTTATTCATTCTTTTGTAAGAATGTCTACTCTGATTCAGCTGCAATTTGAAATGAAGCTCAGGGGCTGCTATTTGATCCTATCGTCAATGTAACTGCTATTACTTCAATTATGTGCATATTATGTGAAATTACCTTGTAGAAATGTCCATGAAAAGAGTGTTGTTACTGTTACATGCTTGATCATATATTCATCATTTGTTTAATAAAAATAGGAATAAGGTAGCAGTGGAGTAAAAGTCAATTGAAAAGAGAAATAATAACAAGTAGATTAAGTTTTTAATATTGTCATTATCGAAATTACTTTAGAATCAGAATCTAAATGTAGAGAACTATGATGATGGATGTTGTTTTTACTGATGAGTGAAATTTGGTGTGAGACCTACAAAAAAGTAGATAGAAAATGGGATAAAATAATACTAAAAAGAAAAGATGGCAGTAGCAAGTACCGCACTAAAATGGGAGAATTAGAATAACATTCCTTATCCTCTCAAAAAGAATGAACCAATAGGAATGGTTCTTAATGTTTTTATTCTTAGCTTAGGGCTTACCAATTTGGACACATGCTGTCTTCCTTGTTAAATGTTTACCTTCTGATAAAGCTCTCTGTCTCTCTCTCTGTCTCTCTGTCTCTCTAAGGATGTCTGTAATTCTTCTTACTTTATACTGCCAATTGGAATGGGATTCTGCAATCTTCTTGGATTTAGGGATAGCTTCTTGTTCTAACTGTCTCCATGACCAATGTTATTTTACTTCTCAAGAAAACTATGCATATTTTTAGCCTTCTTCGTCGCAGATCGATGATAAACTTAGTTATGTTTTTTATTTTCTTAATCAGAAATTCCACCTGATAAGGAACCCCTAGATTGGAACACAAGAATGAAAATAGCTGCTGGTGCAGCCAGAGGTTTAGAGTACTTGCATGACAAGGCAAACCCTCCAGTTATTTATAGAGACTTCAAATCCTCCAATATATTACTTGATGAAGGATACCATCCAAAGCTTTCTGATTTTGGCCTTGCCAAGCTTGGCCCTGTTGGAGATAAATCTCATGTTTCCACCAGGGTCATGGGAACTTATGGTTACTGTGCTCCCGAGTACGCCATGACCGGACAATTGACCGTCAAGTCTGATGTTTATAGTTTTGGTGTTGTCTTCTTAGAGTTGATAACTGGACGGAGAACCATTGATAGCACCCGGCCCCAAGGCGAACAGAACCTTGTCACATGGGTAAGCCTGATGATATGTGTACTGATTTTTTAGGCATGTTCAACAGTGTTTTGTTGCATGCTAATTATAGTTACTCTTGTTTTATGCAATGCAGGCACGCCCATTTTTTAATGACCGCAGAAGATTCTCAAAATTGGCTGATCCACAGTTGCAGGGGCGGTATCCCATGCGAGGTCTGTACCAGGCTCTAGCTGTGGCATCCATGTGTACCCAAGAACAGGCTGCAGCCCGTCCGCTGATTGGAGACGTGGTCACTGCCCTGTCATACTTGGCAAATCAATCCTACGATCCAAGTTCTCCTTCAGGTACTGCTGCTGCTGCTCAGAGAGGTTCTGGTGATCGGGACGAAAGACGGAACAGAGACGAGAAAGTTGCAGTAAAGAATGAAGACGGGGGAGCATGTGAACGAAGGTGGACGTTGGATGGTCCGGGGAAGGACGAGTCCCCAAGGGAGAATGGTAGGATTTTGAATAAGGATTCAGAGAGAGAACGTGCAGTGGCTGAGGCGAAGATGTGGGGAGAGAATTGGCGAGAAAAAAGGCGACAGAGCGCACAAGGCAGTTTTGATGGTTCGAATGGGTAAGTAATGGAGTTAGAGGAAGAGATGCACAAGGCATGAGCAGGTCTGTTACCTTGTCTCCTTCCTTCCTTCCTTCCTTCCTTCCTTCCTTCCTTCATTCCTGCACTATGTTTGGTTGGGTTGGTCGGGGAAGAACGGAATAAGTTGGAATGTTAGGAGGGCTTATTCAGGCTTCTATATCATCATGGTGAGCAGCAAGGCAATTGATGTAGGGGTTGGGTTGTTCCTTGGGGACTTGGTCAGTACTTTTTCTGAACTTTGTTGGGTTAAAATTTTCCTGTTTTATGAATTCCATTAACCCTACACATGAGGAAGAAGAAGAAGAAGAAGAAGAAGAAGTAAAGGCAAGCATGGTGGAGGAGACTGTAGAAAGAGAGACTGAGAATGAAGGAAAAGGAAAAATAATTGAAAAGGTGAGGGTCGGGTTGTTTGATTTGCTTATGTCCTGTATGATCAACTCTGCAGAGTACAACCAAAAGAGATGCACAAAACTATTTGAATCAGCCAATTTTGGTACTCTCTTCTTCTCATAATGGGGGATGTGATGGGTGAGCGTGGAATCATTTCATAATCATTTAACAATATTATTACTATATAATTAAATGTGCAAGGACACAGAAAAAGAGACGAAAATGGGATGTGATTAATAGTTGATATATAAGAGAAGAAATGAAGCAAAGGTAACAATAATAGCAGTAGTAGGTAAAAGGAAAGGGCCATTGTTGCTGATGTTATCATCATCATCATCTTCTTCTTCACTCCACTCCCAAATGGTATAGAAATTACAACAACAACAACAGAAAGTTTGATGATGATGATGTAAGGTAGAACTAAAGTGGAGATTGATTAATATTGCTTTTGTCACAGCTGATTGCGGTTTCATGAAGTTGTTCCTCCTTTATTATTATCATTACATCCTTTTGTGCGTCATTTCCGTTGGCCTTCACAGGATGAACCTCAGCTACCACTGCTCTGCCTTTTACTTCCTCTGCTACCTTCTCTTCTTCCATTCTTCCCTTTCTGTAAAGTGCATACACCACCATCTGAACCAACCCCAATACAAACCCCACCACGTTTGGAATCTGTCCCAAAAGTACAAAACCATAGTTAATACCTTTTCCAGTTCAGTTCTAGATTAATATACATTTGATATCAAACAACACTTACGGCAACGCATATGTCGTTCAAGAAAACACCATAAGCAAACCACATTATGGCACTCAATGTAAGGAAGAATGAGAGTGTAAATGGCATGTACTCAACGCTCTTTGTTCGAATGACTTGTCTCTGCACCATAAAAAAAAAGATATATAATGACCAAATTCCTTCCTGACTCTGACTCTAACTCTAACTCTAATTCTAATGATTACTGGATACAAAATTATATCTAGTATTGTAAAATAATATAAGAGAGTAAGTTGTGTTGTTTTACATATAAGACAAAATGTTAGTTAATGATTTGGAAATGAAATGTTAGCATGATGGGAAAGTTTTGAAAACAACACAGCACTAAATAAATGAGTACACAATAATTTCCACTTTGAACAAGAAAACCAAATATTGAATACACCAAAACAAAAGGGAAGGGTTTAAATTAATTTGTAACAAATTGTAAATGCTGACCAGAATGCTTAACGGAGCTGCAAAAACAGAGACAGAAACGGTCACACAAATCCAGCCCATAACTTGAACACGGTTTGAAGGCTTAGGAATGAAGTGAATGGCAAGAAGGATGAACCCAAACAGCCCCATGTTCATCACAGCAAACAGTCTGATGGTCATCATCTACAAGAATCGAAATCACAGAAGTTGTTAAGAAGGCAGAAATTTAAGATGGTAGCAATGCAGTTGGATATGAAAACGGACCCTAATTGGATTGGTGGCGAATAGAATAAAGAGGAGGAAGTAGAGAAACTCGATGACGCAGCCAAAGGAGTTGATGGTGATGAGAAGGAAAGTGTTGGTTTTGAGGAAGGCGTAGAAGAGCCACAGGGCGGAGCTGAAGAGTGCTACTAAATATGGCAGCGCGTGGAAGCCCTCCGTCGACTTCTTTCGCCATATTCTGTTGAATGTCGGCCTGAGAGAGAATGGAATTTGTAAAAAAAAGAAGAGCATCTAAATATACACATTTTGTGTGGTAAGAATTTGAAAGGGAAATATGGAGAGAGGGAGAGAGAGATAGAGAGTTACAAAGGAGCCAAGTAGACGAAGAAGGAAACGATGTTACCTGCAAATGAAAAGTTTTTAAGTTAAGTTGGTTGAGAAGCCATTAATGCATTATTAGAGTTTATTTTAAAATAATGATATATTTGTGGGTTAGGATAGTTTTAGGGAATGGTTGAATGATTACCAAGAATGCCAAAAGTGAAAACTAAGAGATGGGGAGTGTGAAAAAGGGCCATTGTTTCTTCCTCTAAGCAAATGAAGAAGAACAGCACAGGAGAGTTGAGTTGATGTTGATGTTGATGTTTGTTGTTGTTGTTGTGTTGTTGTGAAGCACAAAGCAGAGGGTGGGTTTGGGCAGCAAACCCTAAGCCCTCTCTCTGTGTGTTTGATGGAGGATATTGTTTTAAAGAAGAAGAAGAAGAAGAAGAAGATGATATTTGGTTTATATAGAAAGAGAGATTGAATGAAGAGACAGAGGTGGAGGATTGGTAGGTAAGTGACCTCAAAATCATGCACCCGACCCATTTGCTTTCATTTTCTTTGGTTTGCTTTGGTTTGCTTTTCCTTGCCTCCCACACACACACACGCACGCACACACACATATCTTCTCCTAATAATAATAAAAGAAAAAGAAAAAGAAAAAAAAAGTGGTTATATTTGCGTATTGTAAACAGCCTTGTATTTACTGTAAACAAGTGGTTTTTGATTGCTTGTTTTAATAATACAACAACTTTAAGAGCTGATAGGGTGGAGTGAAGAGTAAGTAAATAAGTTGATGCTAGTTTATGAAGTTGACATCTAAAACCCAATCCCACAAGCAAGCGAAGCAAAGCAAAGCATAAAATTGTTTGTTTGTTTATTTGTCTACAAATAAGGGAAAGCCCATGCCGGGTGGATCTTTCCTTCCTTTCTTTCCCATTTCCCATTTGATTGAGTAAAGAAAGAAAAAGAGTTTTTTACATGTACCCTTCAACACTACCATTTCTGTTTCTTTATCTTTCTCACACACAAAAAGGCTTCATTTCTTCCTAAAACTGAAACAACAAGAAGAAGAATAAAGAAAAAGAGAGAATGGATTGGACAAATAGCCCATCTACCTACCTACCTCCTACCTTTTGGGCTGACCTAATAACAATAATAAGAATAATAGTAATAGTAATATGTGACACACACACACACACAGTGAGAGAGAGAGAGAGAGAGAGAGAGAGAGAGAGAGAGAGAGAGAGAGAGAGACACACACACACACACACACACACCTCCACCCACCCATCCCCAACACCTCTGCTTCCAGTTGATCATGAGAAACTTAAAACACTTGAAATTTCTTGTGATGGAACAAAATGTATAACAAAACAATGACAATAACCTGTTAGTTTGAGATGTGGTGGAGAGGGTCAAGTAATGAAGGCAAGGAAGGAGCGAGATGAGAGCCGAGAGGAGGCACACAACAAATATGTTAAAACCATTCTTCAACTATTCAAACAAATATTCTCTGTTCTTTCTTTCTTCCTTAATTACCAAAAAATAACCTAATTAATTTTAATAATAATGAAGGGATTGCAAAATTCAAATGGGAATGGGTTGTTTGGGTTTAAAAATTAATAATAAAAGGAGAAAAAGAAAAAGAAAATGGGAGATTGAGTGTTGTTTACGCCAAAACATGCGTCCACTTCCCATTTCCTTTCTCTCTTCTCAGCGCACCCATTACTATAAAGAACCTTCACTTTCCTCATCACCCTCCCACGCTTCTTCTTCTTCTTCGTCTTCGTCTTCCTCTTCTTGGGCGCCGATGGAGAAGCTTAATTTTGTCAAAAATGGCGTCCTTCGATTGCCCCCTGGCTTCCGCTTCCACCCCACGGATGAAGAGCTTGTGCTTCAATACTTGAACCGGAAGGTTCTTTCCTGCCCTTTACCGGCCTCAATCATCCCTGACGTCGACGTTTGCAAGGCCGATCCATGGGATTTGCCTGGTTAGTTTAAACCACTTCATTTCCCCCAATTTCTTAAACGCCTGTTTTCGGAATTTCGCCTAAATTGGGACTTGGGATTTTGTTTAGGTTTGTTTTATTCAATGGGAATTTGTTTTTTTCTTCTTTTTTTTTCAGGGAACATGGAGCAAGAGAGGTATTTCTTCAGCACGAGAGAAGCTAAGTACCCACATGGGAACAGATCAAACAGAGCGGCGGCGTCGGGGTATTGGAAGGCCACCGGAATCGACAAACAAATTCTGGCTTCGAAGGCAAACCAAGTGGTGGGGTTGAAGAAAACTCTGGTTTTCTATAGAGGAAAGCCGCCCCATGGGTCTAGAACCGATTGGATTATGCACGAGTACCGTCTCGCTTCTCCACCAGTGGTTTGCTTTAATGTCGCACAGGAAAAAACCACCCTTCAGGTGATTTAAACTTCTGGGCTTTGTTCATTTGGATGAAAATGTTTAGGACATTGCTCAGATATCATGTTAAATTGCACTATATTGAGCTTAAAATGATGCTGATATGATGTTGAAGTACTAATGAGCTTAAAAAGTTATGGGTTATGGGGTATGATATGCTTAATAAAATAGAAAAGGTGGTTCATAGGCTGGGTTGGAAAGGGTATTATTGGTTTGTATTGGTGGATTTTGCAGAGTTGTGTGGCTCCAATGGAGAATTGGGTTCTGTGTCGCATATTTCTGAAGAAAAGAAATGGGCAACAAAGCGAAGAGGAGAAGGACGCAATAAGCAACAGAAAGGCAAGGAGGATTGGGAAGCCTGTGTTTTATGAGTTCATGAGAAAGGAAAGGGGCGAGACAGACTTGAATTTGGCTCCTTCTTCTTCATCTTCAGGCTCCAGTGGACTCACGGAGATTTCAAATAATGAATTGGATGATCATGAAGAAAGCAGCAGCAGCAGCAGCAGCTGCAACACCTTCCCTTACTTGAGGAGAAAATCTTAAAGGAGTCCGTATCTTTTTATCTTCGCTTCAGACACCTTCCTTTGTCTGCTTTCCCATGTCAGAATAACAACCATGAAAGGAAGAAGAAGGTGTTGTAGCTTTGAGGTTTGTGGTCGGTAAATCATAAGCCAAAAAGAGACCAAACAAACTGAATCGGCGTTTAACTTGTTGTTAGTTGACGCAGAGAAAGAAATGAAATCCAAATCTGGAAGTCATTTGGGAATTAACTGTGTTACTTAATAGCCTACCAAATAATACTCTGCCTCTTTTGCTTAATAACTTTAAACGCTCCATCATTGAGCAACCCATGCAGTTGTGAGTTTGTTTTTTTTTCTTTTTTCTTTTTTCTTTCTTTTTCTTTTTTTTTTTTTGGTGGAAAGGGTCAGAGGAAAAGGAGGAGTATAAATGCGACATTAGCTTTGTCGAAGAATTTCCCCTTTTCTTTTTATTATTGTTTTTTTATTTTTGGAAGAAGAAAAAAAAAAGAATTGACTCTGACAATTAAAATAAACAATTACAACAGAACCAAATTCCTCAACTTTGGGTTTTTTTTTTATTTATTTGGTTGAAATCAGAAAGAGTCTCCAACAATTCTAAGCTGAGTATATATGCTGATTTTATAAATCTTCAAATTCCATTTCAAAGCATTTTGTTATGAATTCGAATCCTTTAATCTCTAATTTTAAAAGAAAATAAAGGGAAAAAAAAAGTCAACTTTCATTGTTCCAAATGTCAGAGCAATGTCCCCCGTGGGCTTCCCAGTTGTGAAGAAACCCACGAAGAGAAAACCTTGTTTCAGGAAACACCATTTAACGAATTTCTGAAAAACTAGAAAAAAGTCACTCATCCTTAAATCCAAGAACATACAGAATACAACGTACATTGATTGGACTTAAATACAGCATAAACAAATTATAAGTGGTGTCAATTAATTGGCGCCTCTAATCTAATGATTTATTAATCACAGGTCAATCTTCCTTCACACGTGTCACGCATGCAAGGCCACGCCGGCCTGCGCTTGCCTCACCCGCCGTCGTCGTGCGTATTATTAATATAAAAATAATAAAATGATAAAATAAATTCTGAAGCAAAGCCTTTTTTTTTTTTTTTTTAGTTAAAATTAATGTGAGAGTATAATAAGGGGTGGGTAGTCCTTGTACGCAAAGATTGTGATATCATAAGCCGCGGAGGTTAAGAGAGTGGGCCACACACCAATGCATGGCCGCCAAATGGACGCCAAGAAGGCAAAGGACGGCATAATTATAAAGCTTTCCTTCACAGTTGGATCACTTCGGCTTCTCAAAAAAACAAATTGGTAATAAAAATCCACGATTAAGTGGTGGAAGAGGAGAAGGAAAATCTTGACCGAAGCAAAAAAATTAAAATAGGAAGCAAAAAATAGATGGTTAATTTGTGAAACTTGAATTTATATTTAGGGTACATAAATTTCATAATCTCAAGCTATAAGTTCACTCATCCCATAAGCCACCTCAACTTCAAATAATTTTATGTTATGACAAAGATTTGCATCAAGACAATTGGTTTGATTTCATTTATATTAATTAAACGCTAACAGATCCAATAAATCCGAGTTAAAAGGGGAAGCGGCATGGTGCATAGAAATCATTCTACATAAGAAAGGGGTTTTGTTTAACGTAGTCAATATAAAGCAGTATTTGAAAAATAATAAAAAGGTGGCCTTGGATTTCTTGTGATGGAAGGTTAGAATCAGCAAAGGCAGTTGTAGTTCTTCACGTTTCACCTTTTTATGAACAAATTTAATTGTCAAGACAGACAGACAAAAAAAAAAAAAAAAAAGGGAG
>NW_019268540.1:66048-70788 GCF_002738365.1 Cucurbita moschata
TTTTTTTTTTTTTTTTTTTTTTTTTTGTTCCATAATTTTTTGTTTATGTAGGCTAACCTAATAAGGTCAATAACATTTAAAGAAAAATCCTACCAATCCTAGAAACATATCAAAAGGCAATAGTAAGGGGAAGTCTCCATGAAGCAAAGGGAAATACAGAAATTTAGAACAAAAAGAAATACCCATCTGAGAAGGAATTGTCATCAATTAAAATTATGTATGCTGACCACTTCTTCACCCAACCACTCTTATAAGCTGTTTGTTTTGGACAAACATTAAATAAGAGAGGTTGCTTTGCGTCCCTGCAACAAAGACATTTATCTATCTCCATTTTTTTTCTCCCTGAATCTCTGCAAAATAACTGGAGAAAAAAAAAATCATCTTAATGTAAAATAAATCCGCCCCAGATAATTTCTGGTTGGTGGGGTCCAGTAGGCAAGTGAGGAACAAGAACAATCAGGATAGGATTCCTTTTTTCATGTCCTTGTTTTGTTCAACCTACACATACTTCTCCAGTTCAATGGTTGGTTAGTGAATGCCTGACATTCTGAGACACGCATTTCCAAATCTTTAATGGAAAAACTTTCAAGAAATGCACGCTAAAAAGTAAATGAAAAACTGAGCATCAAAGTACCTGCAGTTGGCCACAGCTCATGCCCAGCAGTTACGACCAAACTGAAAACAGCTGCTGCATAAAAAATGTTATTCAAGAGACTTTGAGAGTTTAAATGGTTCAGCCTGATACACAAGTGGATATGAAGAGAGGTATCTCCATGATGGAGGGCAACCCCACCCACATATACTCTATCTTCTACCATTAGGAGAGGAGTACTACCTAACGTATGATATAAGTTAAGCTTTAAGTATCAAACTGTACAAACAAGTTTATACCCATACTTTCTGAACTGAATTTACCTTTAGCAACAAGTGAAGGTCTCATAATGTTGAGGTCTGAAATCAAACAGACTAACCATCAAGGGAAAAAATCCCCAAGAATAACCTATAAAACTTTAGTTTTAGAGATATCAGCAGAAATTGCTACTAAACAAATTAGAACTGTATGTGAAGTTCATGTCACTCACATCCAATACAAGAAGGCTTGTTCTACTCAATTAGACAATCTATCTCGTGTTTTTAGGGGTTGCAACCAGTTAGAAATGCACTGCACAAACAATAGAAGGGGTGGAATTTTTCTTGAAGGCTTGCCTCCTGCAGTTCAGACATTTTCAGCCCTAAACTTCAATAGTGAAATTGCTCAGAAAGCTAAATATCAAATATCTTTACTGAAAGAAAAGAGTCATTCATGAGGGAGCAAGGACCGTGAAGAACTAAATCCTGAAGTGTGAAACTCCAGGTCAGGAATTGCACAATAGTGTATTGTTATCGCTTACATACGACGATGAAAACTTTCGACATTGCTCAAACCTACTTAATGTTTACTCTTCCTTTCTAAAAGGCCTAAATAGGAAAAAAAGAAAACTGACACGGCAATGCCGAAGTTGTCAAACTCTTTTGGATCCTATGGAGTTCTTACTCCTTTTTTTCAACTTGACTAATTCCATCTCCTGAAGATTTAGGCGGAGGTGGCTCCGAACATGCCTTCAGAACAGCCTCATTCTGGAAAGAAGGAATACTACGAATTAAGAACACATATCAACAATTTAAAAGATGTTTTAAGAATGGGTAATTTTTCGTTTTATAAAAAAAAACAATATATAAACAAGAACGAGAACAGAACAGAAATACAAAATAGAATTCCAAGGTAACAACCAAAAGGCAGAGCGTCTATGTTTCCAAAGTACAAATACAGAAGTATAAAAATATGGAAAATTTGGAGGAGAAAATTCATTGGCTCCAGAATGAACCATCTTCAGATGGATGTATTTCGAAGCATCATTTTACATGCAAGTCAACTAAAAATAAAATTGCACCAATCTTTACGTAGGCATACAAAAAATCAATCCTGAAAAAAATGGCGCCCAACATCCAATTACAAAAAATGACTCCAATCCAAAAGAACAAAACCAAGATCATAATTGTTCCCAAAAAAAAAGATAAATAAATAAAAATTGAGAGCCTCCTTCGTTCAATGTTTGCTCCCAAAAGGAATTCATTAAAATTGTGTCAATGTAGTAAGTTGGAAGGTTTACAAGGACACCTAAGATGAGGATGGGACTGCCAACCTTTGGAAGGGGAGTTTTCTTTTTTTTTTTTCCATCTATCAAAATTGAAAGAAAGAGGCATGTGGAGGATCTAGCTCATTTACTGTGGGAGTTCCAGTTTGCTAACTTCCTTTGGAGTCGATGGACGAGTTTTTTTGGTTTTAGTGGGGTGCGGAGTGTAATAGAGATAGACAGCCATTGCTAGAAGAGGTGCAGGCGTATCCACCCTTTAGAGAGAGGCACGGTATTGTGGAAAGCTAGTTTCTTTGTTGTTTTATAGGGGTAGCTAGCTTAAGAGACACAATAGAATTATCACACAGCAAGAAGTTGAATGAGGAGGTTTGGGAGCTTGTTAGGTTTAATATTTTCTAGTGGGTGTTGGTCACTCGATCGTTTTTAATTATGGTTTTGGTCTAGTCCTTTTGGATGGGAGACATTTCTAGTTAGTTTTGGCTCTTGTTCTTCATCTTTTGGGATTGTTTTTTTTTTTTTTATGCTCTTGTATTCTTTGATATTTTTTTTCAATGGAGGATTGATTTCCTACACACACACACAAAAAAAAAAGTCTTAGGATTTCTGTATAGAGGCAAGCAAAAGTAGGTGGAAATCCAAATTCTCTAGATATGATTATGGAATCTAAAATAAGGAGCTTTGTTGTGGATGGGATAGTATCTAGATCTGAAGATTCCTTACAAATCTTGATGATATTCAAAATATTAAGCACTTATTCCTTGGAAAGAGAGGAGAAAAGAAGGATACATTAGCAATTAGCAAACCGAAGATGAGGAACTTGGACAACATTCTTTTCCACATTGAAAACCCATAATGTAGCCACTTTGGAGGCCTCTTGAAAAGTGCCTACTAAAGGGAATCAGCTACAATAACAAAAGAGGAAGGGAGCACAGGCTTACCATGCTTCATACTTCTAAGAGTAAAGACTATATCTCTAGGTTTGTCATCGATGAAGATGGAAGAGTTTACACTAGAAAGGCAAGTATAGATCAACTTCCGTAATTTCTTCTGAAAACCTTTAGCCCTTAAAAGGAATTTCTTTCCAAAACCTTTAGCCTTCAAGAAATGTTAATTGGAAATGCTTCCGTTTCTTTCTTTAAACATATTCATCTATGAGCTGATTTGCTATGGCTCTAGGATTTCATTGATGATGATAAAGAGTTTACACTAGAAATGCAAGTATAGATCACCTTCCCCAATTTCTTCTACAAACCTTTGTCCTTAAAAAGGAAGTACTTCCCAAACCCTTTAGCCTAAAAATTTTTAATTGGAAAAGCCTATGTTTCTTACTTTGGACATTCATTTATGAGCTCGTTTAATAGTAAGCAAGAGTCAAAACTTTGCATAATAATAATAAAAAAAAAATTGATCGTGAAGTACACAGAGCTCCTTCTTAAGCTGATCAACTATAATCTTAGAGAAGCAAGGGATAGGCAGGCTGACAGGGCAAAAGTCTTTTACTATTCTTCCATATGATCTCCATGAGATGTCGTAAAGATGGCTTCCTTCAAAAACTTCTGAATGATACCATCCTGGGAAATAATATATATTTGGAACACCTTCATAATGTTTACAAGGATGCTTCTAAGACTTTTTTTTTGTGCTGAAGAATTCAACAAATAAATCCATTGAGACCCTGGAAACCAAGCCATAAATAGCAAACAAAAAATTCCTCCTTTGAAGTCAGATTTGAAAGGTGAGCTTTGAGCCCTGGAAATTGGATCCATTTCGACTTTGAAGCTAGAAAACTAATCCCCTTTCTCTAAATTGTCTTTGAACAAAAAAAGAATTTCTTTTTCAATTTGAAGGTTGTTGATAAGGATGCGCCATCCAGACTTGGGATTTCAGAGAAAAGATTTTCTTCCTTTTGCTGTCAACTATTCTATATTAGTTGGAAATTTTCATCTCCTTCCTCCAATTCGAGAGATTTTTGTTAGGATCGCTCAACAACGCACCCTCGATCAAGATGAACACAAAGAATAGGAGAGAGAAAATACAAGAAGGAATATTGGCTAAAAGTTTTATTGATGACTTCAGCATGTACAACAAGAGAGAATACAGATAATGAAGAAAAGTATGTGAGCACTGCCTATAGGATTTCAATTTACTAAATATATCTTTACTGTAAATAGGCATTAGACTCCACGTCCCAACAATTTTCACTCTCAAAAAATAAACTTCTTCCTTCAACATCATGTTTTGGAGTTTGAATTAGAGGGTAATTCTGAAGGCTTTTTAGGATGTGTCAATAGGAGAAAAGCCTTACAACTCGTCACAGGCTTTAAGATCAACAAGATTGTTGACATTATTGAGAAGATGTTGCCAAGAATTTCCTAATTCCATCATTTCAGCAAAGACTTATTTTTTTGAGTTTGCTAATCACGCCATGGACTGGCCAGTCCTTTAAAGGAGAAGTCCAATTTTTTTTTCATAAAATATTTATACATATATCTATGAACTTCGATGGCTCATCCTCTCCAAGATCAATCTCCCAACACCCTCCAGTCAAATGGTCCCTTTCTCTGCTCTTTTTTTTTTTTTTTTTTTTTTTTTTTTTTTTTTTTTT
>NW_019268540.1:71637-97591 GCF_002738365.1 Cucurbita moschata
TTTTTTTTTTTTTTTTTTTCTATTTTCTTTTTCATATTCATGAGTGTCTGAGCCATTGGCCCTTTCGTGAATGCAAACCTTCGGCTGTTACAGTATCTAAAGTCCATGGCTTGTTGTCACTAAAGGCAGCTGCAGATGTCAGGTTTGAAGATCTTATGTCAAATGGTTCTTCCCCCAGTCCCTTCGGCAGAAAAGCCATTTAACATATTGCATTGCTGATTAAACTTGCTTTCAATGTGTCTATCTAATCTTGAGTTGGCCCATGAAGATTTCCTCCATGCTCATCAACTTGAACTATTCTACATTCGAATGAATGTAATAATCAATGTGAACATGTAACTGGTAAGGTAGTCATGCTTAATATTAAAAGTTCAAAAAGACATTACCCAACTCACTCTAGCCAAGAAGATCACAAAATGGATCCCAATGGCATGAATCAAAACAAATTATAAATACAGAACTCCTTAACTAGGCAACTCCATCCAGAAGCTAAAAGGTTGTGGAGAATCAATTCTCTTCCTAAAGGAAACAAAATTCTTTTTTCAAAGTGTACATGGATGGGGAACCATCCATCTAGAGTGTGTTTCCCAAGCTATTTTGATCAGAAAACTCAAAAAGTTTTTATTAGATACATGCGATTAGATACTCATGAAGCCTGACATTGTAGTTTAGAAGAGTCCCTCTCACATTTAGAAACAAGAGTGGGTAGTTCTTCAACATGACTTCCTTGATACTTTTTACAACCCAACAATCTAATGCTAGAAGATGGAAGATCCAGTATGTAAGTCTATGTTTGATCCTCTTTCTTATGGATACTATCGTTGAATCTTGACAAGAAGGTTCTTAATCTATTTGGAAAGACAGAGTTCCTAAAGTACAATTGTGTCTCTAATTGGAACTTGGAAGGGTTAAAAGCCTCAAACCGACTGCAGAAAAAGGAACCCCAAAAGTTTATTGACTCCATGTTGGCATATTCTTTGTAAAACCTCCTAAGAATATTAGAACCATCTCCCATTCACCATTCTCCTATTGCTGATAGTTGGGAGATTCTGCACAGGTGTTTCAGGGTTTCTTGGTGTTTTCTCGTATTAAATAAGGATGTCTTCTTACAACTTATCTGTGGAAATTCTTCGGAAGGAAAAGCAAGATCCCATTGAAAAATGCAGTAAGAGCTCTCTTGTGTAAAAAAGAAAAACAAACAAATAATTTTGGAGGATAGAGTATCAATGACCTTGACAGAGACTGAGATTTTGGCTTTAGTTTGATGTACTTTTGTCAGTTTCTTTTTTGAAATTATGATGTTATAATGATTCCTGTCAATTAGGATAGCTTCTGGGGGGGGGTTGTTGTACATATCTCCCTCTTTTGCATTCTCAAGGGTCTTATTCAATTTAAAAACTCGAAAGATACCTTTGCAACCAACAAAGGAAAATGAAAAACCCCTTTCTTCCCTGAACAACTAAAATAAACAAAACAAAACAAACAAACAAAAAAAAAAATTGAACGATGAGAGAAACTCTTTCACAACCAATTCCCATTTCAGTCATATTTGTGATTTCAACCTACTTTTTGTCCAATTCCCATGTAAGCCTTCCTCGAGAAGTCAAAGCAATCCAAGAAAGCCATACAACCAAATTGGTATGTCATGTTTGCGATCTTTGACTATAAACGATGGGTATACCTCCAGGCTTCAACCAAAACTAAAAGGGCAGCTATATTAAGCAGATGGAATTATCTAACTCCTACATCATTTCTGTATATAGCGACAAAATTAAAAAAAAAATTAAAAAATTATATATATATATATATATCATTTCAATTAATTTGTGATGCTGCATAATTCTCTGCACAGTGCATGATGAATCCTAAAGCTTAAAAGCAATCCAACCACCTATGAGATATTTTTTTTTGAGTTCAACTACAATTAGGGGATTCAAACCTCAAACCTCTTGATCCAGGATATATATCAATTATGCTAAGTTATGCTGACTTTGGCAACTATAAGCGAAATATTTGAGCAGAAAAATAACAGAGATACCTGTTTAATGCACCATAAGCAATGGAAATGATGTCAAATAGATATCCTGACGTAATGCACATCCCTGGTCTCATCGTTAACAATTTTAAGAATCCTAAATCTACTTCTTTTGCTCCGACATTATCTGTATTGAATGATTCAGTTTGATCATCTTGTTAATATTTGCCCTACTCTACGTGCAATTACATCTAAGCCCCCAAAAGTTCTACTCCTAAAACCAACTCATAGCAAGGTAGGGACAGATAGTCGAATATTTGATATTTATTTCCAGACGAACCTCCAGAATTAAATAAGAAGTACCGTTGCGTGGAATGAAAAATATAAGACAATAGAGTAAACAAAGAACCATGAAATTATCATTTGCAGAACCTGATGGCGGGCATAAAAAGGAAGTGAGATTGAAATTGAGAGAGAACCTGCCAAACACGAAGAAGCCTTTTCTTGGCGTTGGCTTTACGGGTTGTAGTGAGTTTAATTCTCTTCCAGACTAAACCTCCAGAATCGTGCTTCTTCACAATCTCCAACACCCGAGTCCCCCAAAATGCACCCGCCATCTCCCTTACCGCGGCCGAGCTTTATGTGTTGCTACTACTAACCAAATGCCCCACAAAGCTTCGGCTTCCACTACTATTTCACCCACCCCTTATATAACAAATCCATATCTATATATTGAAAAGCAAAATACCCTTAAGTTTTAGTTAAATTACATTTATCGAATCCATATTATATTAAAAAGCAAAATACCTTAATTACATTTATCAATTTGGATTTTAATCGGACTAATTTAGTTCAATTTGAATATCAATTTTTAGTTTGACTTGGAATTTGATTCAAAATCAAGTCAAATTTAAATTCTTTATAAACACATTCATTTTAATTTCATATAACGCTAGTAAGGCTTAGATTCCATGCTATGTGATCTATATATTTATATGTATGTTAGCGAACAACCTCAGTCTTACGTTTTGCTTTTTCTAACGCTGAGTAAGAGTAGACCAATATTTTGTTAGGTTTAAGTAACGTGACCACTTACTTCTTTTTTTTTTTTTTTCCTCTCTCTCTCCATATGATAGTTTTCATAGGCAGTGAGAAAGTTGTTTCATGTTAACAAGGATATCGAAAGATTTGACTTTTAATTTTATGTTAGGTTTGAGTGGTATATGAAATTTTGTGATTCACTATTTTTCGACATTAATTTCATGAATATTTTAATATAAATTTTATGTAAAATTATTAAAAATGTTTGGATGAGATTTTGAAACATTCCAATATTATAATATTTTGAGTGAAGACAGTTAATATTTATAAGTCTAATTAAAAGAATGGACCATCCTACTTTTCCTTCGTGCCCTAGACCAACTTAATAGGAAATGAACATTTGGATCAAAAAAATGTTTTTTTGTTTTGTTTTGTTTTTTTCTTTTCTTTTCTTTTCTTTTAATTTTCAGTTTGGCGGTAGGATATGCACATGCAATGTGGTCCTTTAACATATATATATTATTATTAATAATAGTAAGTTTGGGATAGAGACTTCAAATTTGGCCCTACGCGGTGCGTAAGGTCGTTCTAGTCTAAAGGACACATTTTTCGAGCATATTGATGAAATTCTACCTTTTAAGTTCTAATATATATTTCTATATGTATCCAATTGATTTAAACATTATGCCCAATCAGTAAATAAAATATGTATATTCCAAATTTTATTACAATTTAGTTTACATGTGGTAGTTAGATTTAAAATTAGTCATTTTAATGAATTTAAAGTTAATTTTTATTAAAATTGATTTGAATTTAAAGTTAATTTTTATTAAAATTGATTAGAAGATAATATATTTCTAAAATTTATAACATGAATGTTAATGGATACTAATTTTTTTTTTATATAGAAATAATAATAAAATCACATGAATTCATCGTAATATTTATTAAAAGTATTGAGAGTGAAATTAGAAAATTCAAAATAGAGTCCTCAAAACTGTATTTAATAAATAATAATAATAATAATTAAAAACAATTACTTTAAGCTTTCAAATTTTTAACGTGAAACACGTGTGGCTTTTCATCTTTTTCCGTGATCTACTATATTAGAGGTTAAATCACATTATTATTAATATCATTTTAACTTAATACATAAGAGATTCAAATTCAAGCTTCTAGGCAGAATATTTTTAATATATTTCATATTCTTTAAAGAACTTTATTGTTTAATTAAAATCAAATATATTGATGAATGTATTTAGAGAATACAAATATTCTAACTTTTGATTTTTGTTTTTTTGTTTGGAAAATTTTAATATAACAAACGTGGAAGGGAGAATCGCAATCAACCTATAAAAAAGAGAGAAATAATAATAATAATAATAGAGCCTTTTTCTAAAATAAAAAATTGGTAAATATTCTGTCTATATAAAGTCAACCTAACTATTATAAATTCACCTAATATGTCTATAATTAATAAAAAAAATCAATTCATTCTAAATATTTAAAATAAAATGTTTGTATAATTATGAATGATAGCAAAATTATTATTACGAAACACGTCCATTACTATTTTGAACGATGATGGTTGAATCTCATTCTCTCAAAAGGTTTGATTTTTTTTTTTTAAAAATTTGTTTATTTATAAAAAGAACAACATACTTTCACATAAAAATTTTAAAATTGGGTATTATATTAGCATGTTATTTATTAAAAGAGAAAAAGGACGTTCGCTGGTTAGAAATAGACGTTAACCACGAATATTATATGACTGTAAATGTAACTTTTATACATATGGCGAGAATATTTCTAAAATCTGAAGTTAAGACAAAATAATTAGGCCATTAAACAAAGCTCGACTCACATCGACGTCAGTGATGGAATAATCTCCGTCGCCTATCGGATTCTACTTGAATGGAACTAAACACATAATTACTATTAAAACTATCGCCCATCAAACCGTTGGATTCTCGCCGGTGAACGACAGATGAGATATTAAACGTCAGATCTGTTTGTTATGAGAAATCTTTATGCAGATACACCATCTTAAATGGTTTCTGCTTCACTAGATTTTACGCACCCCGACTGTCCGTAGCCTAACGGTAGCAGTCGTTTGCGGAATTTTAATTATTAGAAATCAAAGAGTAATTAACAAAAATTAGAAAAAGGAAACCCAAAAGTAGAAATTGAAGAAAGGGAAAAGAAATATAATTAATTTTAGGAGAGTTTGGTAAGGTGGTGGCTTGCAGTCTTCAAACCCCTCCATTTCCCCAAATCCCCCGTCTGATCGGATCCAATTTGCAGTGATCTAAACTCCATAAACGACAGTCAGGTTTGCTTCTCATGCTTTCCCATCTTCGTTAATCCATGAATCTGATTATCTTCTAGCTGCCGCTTTTTTCCACTTAAGCTATGTGATTTTTTCCAATTGATTTTGCAATTAAGGTTTTCCAATCCGGCTTCATAAGTTATTTTTGCGAATGCATCACTATGTAACTGATATTGTTGTGGATGGTGATTTAGATGTCGATGTCGTTTTTTTACTCTCTTGCCGAAGTTGAAAGTGAAACTGGTTGGAAATTGCGTGTAATTGATGTTTGTTAGATATTGTGTGTTTGAAGTGGAACTGGGATTTGGATCGTTTGAAATATGTAAGTTTTTGTTTTGTAGAGCAATCTTCCGCTCGCGAAAAAAAGATATGTGGGGAATCGTTCGGCAAAAAGCTGGCGCTGCAGCCTCCTCTATTTTGGTTCGGTTCCATGCTTTAAAATGAAATTTGTTTTTGCATCAGATGTACGTTTTTTCTCCGATGATTTTAGTTATTTCTCGTGTATGTATGGTTTTTTTTTAGATTTCCGGGCAGTCTTTGCAGAGACTTCGCCCTGCTGCATCGGCATCCAGATACTATTCATCTGCAGCAAAAGAGGTAATACACTGTCTTGTGTCCTTCAATACCTTTTCTTATTCAGTCTCAGCCAGTGTTTTCATAGTTTCAATGCATCATGTCCTTGTTGTTTTAGGGTAGGTTTGTTAGGGCCATTCTTCGATTTTGTATGCTGAAATTTCTTTTGTAGTGTAATTTGGTTTTTTGTCAACAATAATGGATAAGATTCCTTTTAATTTTAAAGAAAGTTGGTGATCATAGGTCTTTTTCCTCGTTTGAAAATAATGTTTAGGACTATATTTACCTTATCTCACCATCGAGTGGGTTATTTATAGTAACCCATATATTTTAGATATTTTTGCATTATGTAATTTCTTTCCATTTATTTATTTGTTGAATTCTTCTTATACAGTAGTATTATACTTGAGGAATGCTTATTGCTGCTCAACGTTGTTGTATGAAAATAAAAGGCTTACCATTTTTTCCCCAAAATTTATTCCAAATATGCACAGATGACAGTGAGAGATGCTCTAAACTCTGCACTTGATGAAGAAATGTCCGCTGATCCTAAAGTATTTTTGATGGGTGAAGAGGTGAGGGAAAATGATTATGAACGTTTCTATCTGTATATTACATTGATATGTCTATCCTTTTGGCTAATTTCAAACATTCTAATGCAGGTTGGAGAATATCAGGGTGCCTATAAGGTTAGATTTGTTGAAGAGATAATCTCTAATTCATGTGATATCTGAATGTTTTATTGTTTGTATTGTATTTTTTGACAAATTTTGGCCTCTCTCCCCAAGTAGATAACCAAAGGGCTCTTGGAGAAGTATGGTCCAGAGAGGGTTCTTGATACCCCAATCACAGAGGTTGTTACTTCACCCAGAAATTATTCTTTTTCCTTCAATGTTATTGAGCTGGTTTGAATTTGTACTGCTACGGTTGAGAACTATATTAAAGGAAAATGTTTATATACTTCTGACCTTAATGTCATCAAAATTTATGCAGGCTGGGTTTGCTGGTATTGGTGTTGGTGCTGCTTACCATGGTCTGAAGCCTGTTGTGGAGTTTATGACTTTTAATTTCTCCATGCAGGTTAGAACCATGAATTGCATGCAATTCCTGTTCATATTGGGTGTTGCTTGTACTATCTAACTTTAAATCTCGACATTGAACTCTGTCTGCTTAATGAAAAACTTTGATGAAAGTGTTTTGTTGTTGCCTTGTGATATGCTCTACTTTCCTTCATTAGTTGTTGAAAGCAAATTTCGATTCTAAATCATCTGGGAGCAGTGGTGCTCACTGTTGACTGTATTTGGTCTTCGGTTATCAAAGTAAATTTGATTGATTACATTTTTTTGTGTGTGTTTTAAATAGTTTCTAAAATCACGGGCACCAATGTGTTGAGGATTGACGTGAAAAAACCCTGTGGTAATATTGACCTGTAAATCCAATATAGTTATAATAATTTCAATAGACCATTCATTGAAATGCATTTGTTTCTAGTTTTTACTGTATGGATTCCTTGTATAGCTTCATGTTCCACTTTTCTTCTGATCTCGATTTTTTCTTTCTCTGTGTTAGAGTTGCGTGCTAATTGAATGTATCTATCCTTTAAGCATTTTGGCTGTATTAATTCTTCCTGTTGCTCAATTCTCCAACTTCTCCCTTCACAATGATTGTCTTTGCTCTTTGACTAACTTTTTGCATTTTTAGGGCTCAATAGTCACAATATTATCAACTCATTATTAGTATAAATGTGCAAGTCTAATGTAGTGTTTTTTGTATTGATTCTTCTATTGTTTTTTACTCCGACTCTCCTTTTCAATCATTGGTTGTCTCACCTCCTTCTCATTGCTGTAGGCCATTGATCATATCATTAACTCTGCGGCAAAAACAAATTATATGTCAGCTGGCCAAATTTCTGTGCCAATTGTCTTCAGAGGGCCCAATGGTGCAGCTGCTGGAGTTGGTGCCCAGCACTCTCAGGTTGATTTTTCTTTCTTCCCCTTTTCTCTTTCATGAGTGCACCTTGTGTATTTATACATATGTGTGTGTGTGTGTATATATGTATATATATATATGTATGTATGTGTGTAACTTTTGTTATTCACTAGGCTATATGCTTTTAGACCAAAGCCCTTTCTTGTTTGACTCTTTTGGGCTGCCATGTTTTAGGTTCGTTTTTTTGTTAGTCTGTTTCTGTGCTGGCTTTTTGGTATTCTTTCGTTTGTCGATAAAAGTTTATTTATCGATGAAAAATACATTTTTAGGCATAATTTCAGATGGTGGAAGCGAGAAATCCTTGAAATGTATTTCAAATTTTCCTGTACAGTGTTATGCAGCATGGTATGGCTCCTGTCCTGGCTTGAAAGTTTTGGCCCCATATTCATCTGAAGATGCTCGTGGGCTTTTAAAGGCTGCCATAAGGGATCCAGATCCTGTGGTGTTTCTTGAAAATGAGTTATTGTAAGTGGTGAATGAAAATGTCCATATATATTCTGAGAAAATAATCGTTAACTATGTGCACTGTTGTATCAGATATGGTGAATCATTCCCTGTTTCTGCTGAGGTCCTCGATTCCAGTTTCACCGCTCCCATAGGAAAAGCTAAGGTGATTCTGTTGGTGCTTTTGATATATTTCAGAAGATGTTTTCTGTTCTGCTATTCATCTTCGATGTTCAACTTTATATCATTCATTTTTGATAGATTGAGAGAGAAGGGAAGGATGTGACTATTACTGCCTTTTCGAAGATGGTGGGCTATGCACTTAAGGTCAGTATCCTTCAGTTATTTTGTTCATGGGGGATTGGTTGTTTATTTTTAATTTGTAAACTTAACTGGCTATGTCAAGGACTAGGTTGACCTGTAAGGGGCAAGATTAGTTCTTTCATGGCTAAATGGGATTTAAAGACTTTCTTGAATATGTATCCCTAAACCTGCTGTTGAGAAGCGATTCTTTTAGTTGTGACATTTTGATTATAAGAAATGGAAATAGCAGTTATCTCACAGATCTGCTGGGATTTTTCTCATGCATCATGTTAGATTTCAAGGAAAGTCTACTCGGGTTCCAAAAGATTCCTTATGTACTTCATGTAAACAGTGATAACTTTGCATTAATGACGTTCCACCAATTGAGATGGATCTGAAGATCGTACCCTAAGATGCTATATTGTTTTACTGGCAACTTTTAGGTTGTAGTGATGGGCAGTTGAAAGAGATTTTACTGGGTGTGGGTGTGTCATATTATATTTTGATTCACATGTTTAGTGGCTTTAAGATACTTGGATGCTGGAAAATTCCCTCATCTCTCTGTCTATGATTAATTGTAATGCTTGGATTGTCAGGCGGCTGAAGAACTTTCCAAAGAAGGAATTAGTGCTGAGGTAATTTTTGCCTGATGATTGACTTTTTCTTTTGGATGTATGTAGATTGATTTTGTTTTGTCAAAAGTGTAATTAGCCTATGTTGAGGATTATTGGGATTGGGAGTGTCCCACATTGGTTAATTTAGTGGAAGATCATGGGTTTATAAGTGAGGAATACTATCTTCATTGGTATGAGGCCTTTTGGGGAAGCCCAAAGCAAAGCCATGAGAGCTTATGCTCAAAGTGGACAATATCATACCATTGTGGAGAGTCGTGATTCCTAACATGGTATCAGAGCCATGCCCTAAACCTAACCATGCCAATAGAATCCTCAAATATCGAACAAAGAATGGCGAGCCTCGAAGGTGTAGTCAAAAAGTGACTAAAGTGTCGAACAAATGGTGTACTTTGTTCGAGGGCTCCAGAGAAGGAGTCGAGCCTCAATTAAGGGGAGGCTATTCGAGAGCTCCATAAGCCTCAGGGGAGGCTTATAGTGTGCTTTGTTCGAGGGGAGGATTGTTGAGGATTATTGGGATTGGGAGTGTCCCACATTGGTTAATTTAGTGGAAGATCATGGGTTTATAAGTGAGGAATACTATCTTCATTGGGATGAGGCCTTTTGGGGAAGCCCAAAGCAAAGCCATGAGAGCTTATGCTCAAAGTGGACAATATCATACCATTGTGGAGAGTCGTGATTCCTAACAGCCTATGTTGTTATAGGTTATAAACCTGCGCTCTATTCGACCGCTAGACAGAGCCACAATTAATGCTTCAGTTAGGAAGACCAACAGATTAGTAACAGTTGAAGAAGGGTTCCCTCAGCATGGCGTTGGTGCTGAGATTTGGTTTGTCATTTTTCCCCTCTTCTCATGTTCGTTCATCTTCTTGATTGATTTTGAAGTTTCCCTATTAACTTAATGTGAATATTTATTTTTATGTCGGCAGTGCATCTGTTGTGGAGGACAGTTTTGGCTATCTTGATGCGCCAGTGGAGAGGATTTCAGGGGCTGACATTCCTATGCCTTATGCAGCCAATCTCGAAAGGATGGCTGTCCCTCAGGTTCATTGCCCTACCTTTTCTAAAAGCCTTATATCCACCCTGAAAAGTTTACTGTACTTTCAAATTGAGAAAGAATGAAGAAAGAAAGAAGAAAGAAATTATATGATGAGATATATGTCGCTGATCTAGTAGCATTCATCAAAAGTTCATTTGACGTGGTGGCATAGATCATAAAAACTGTAACATTTAGTCCTAATCAAAGTAACAACAGCGAAACCCTTCTCTGGTCAATATCTTTTCAACATGTTCTCATGAAATTTTACTCTTTTCAATGATTTATATACATAATCTTTTTAGTTCTACAAACTAGGGGTAACTTAGAGCCAAGATTTAAAAATTATAGCTATGTTATATGATTTGTTGAATCTATTTATGAACTGAAGGAGGCAATTGCCCCATTCTTATTTGCTCCACTCCTGATCGTTGGTTTTCATTGCTTGATGGTAATAATTGTATAGATTGAGGACATTGTTCGAGCAGCAAAAAGAGCATGCTACAGAGCCGTACGTTTGGCCGCAACTGGTTGATTTTGCCCTTCCAATCTGGAAAGTTTTTCCATCTTAGGGTAAGATTCAATGACTTCTTTGTCATTTTCTGTTCCTGTTCCCTGAATCAAGGAGAAATTTCACTTTTCCCTTGTACAATAAACCTCTCGATGGCTTTTATAGTCAAGACAATTACAACCATTTTTTTAACGGGCAAGTCCAATCAAAGTACGAGATATTTTTGTGAAAAGAAACATCTTTTCTTGCCAAAATCATCACTGCTATAGGATGAAAATTGGTGGTCCGTGGAAGGATTTGGCTTTTAATTCATATTTGACACTTGTAAAATCATATCTGGCTTAGCAGATGCAGGGTGTCACCGTCGTTGTAATCTACTCTATTCATAGTATGGTTGTGACACAAGGCAACTTTACATTGTTTCTGTGACGATGTTTGGTCTGGGGACGTAGCCAAGTTGTTAAATAACTTGGGAGAATATTGTCAAGGACGGGAATTTCATTTTTTTCAACTCTATTTTCTAGTCAGATGCTTCTTCTGCTTTGCCCCTTGTAAGTTTGAATCTTTCCTTAATGTCAAAACCAAAGGACCTACTGGCTAGAATATATACGTATATTCTAATAAATTCATTCACCATTTTAATCATTTTCACATGGTTTCTATGTTGGTTGGGTTGGTATGAATTGTCTGTTTGTGAATCTTTGTGCTGTTCAAATGCTATTTTAGAAAGTGGGGGAAACATGGACGTGTTTGTTCCTTTGAGGAAACATGATTTAGTTTCATTTTAGTTCCGAATAATGATATTTCAAGGTCGTTTGATTAGGTTCTTGCTTATTTTTATTTTTTTTGGAGAAACGTATGTGATAGTTTCTCGTTTCTAAACTAAAAGAAACATTCCTAATAGTAGTAGGAATTTGAAAAACTCTGTTTCTCTTTCTACTCTGGTATAAATTAAGAGCTTCCAGCGGTAATGAGGAAGTTAATTCTCTGGTAGAATCCTTTCTTGTTACTTCTTTAATAGTTCATACTGCCTGTCTCCGCGTTCTTAATGCACTTTACAGAAATGTACAGGTTATCAAATGAAGCTGGTGTTTTAATGTGAATTAAAACATTCGAATAACATTTTTCTTCAAATTGAAGATGGTTAATGTAAGGGAGAAGTAGATTTATATAGTTGACATTATGTCTTCTTGACAAATAATTGAATTTTCTTAACGAATTTCCAAATAAAAGTGGGATTGGTTTTGAATATAAAAAATGTATATCTCTTCCCATATGAATTTTCGGGTAAGGCAATGAACTTAAAAAATGGAAGACTTTAAAAATCAAAAGGAAAAGAAAGAAGGAAGCGATGTTGTTTCGAGGCCGACAACGTGGTATAGAAGGTTTGATCGGCTGTTGACCTTAATTATAATTTTCAAGCTGTTGACCTTTTTTATATTGAACATTTGGAAAAACATATCATTATTTATCATTTTCTTTATTCGGCCAACCAAGTTTTTCTTTTTGAAAAGTTTCTCATTTGAGCATTAAAAATAAAACAAGCAATTTATTGACAATTTCTTGGTAAATTCTACGTTTGAAAACAGCTTTTCATTTTTTATTTCGTTAAAAAATGAGAATTTGTCCCTTTATTTTTATTATTGGTGTTCAAATAGAAAACTGGAATAAAGTAGTAAGTAAATTGAATTAAAAACAAATGATTTGTCTCCATTCTAAACTAGGTTTTTAAATGCATGTGGATTAGATCTCATGTGCGGTACCTTGAAAATTAAATAACTAAAATTGAAGTAAGAGAATTCCTAAATTATTGAATTCCTAAATTGTGCTAAAATATTAGTAAAACAGCACCCACTTCTTAATTGCATTTATTACAACTTTTGTACGTAAGAAGGGGGGGGGGGGGGGGGGNGGGGGGGGGGGGGGAAGAAAAGGTGGCCTCAATTGTTTTGAAGTTTGGTTTTTACATTTTTGGAAATAACTCGAAAGTAAACACGATTATTAATCGTAATGAATTGCAATGTCAGGGAAATTCGGCTCCCCCTCCCTTCATTAACTCTCACATTGAATCATCATTTTCCCCTTTTCTTTCATTATTCCAATTTCCCCCCACATATTTATTGTTATATCATCAACAAAAATTAAATTACAACTCTCATTTGTTTCTCTGTGACATTTATGGATGGCTGCTTCCACTTTCTTCCGCCACTAAATTCAATATCTATTTTTAAATTTCAATTCAATAATAATATATGGAACATTCACTACTTTTTTCATGCTTACTCTTTTAGTTCAATGCATTTTATTTCTTTTTTATGTGTTGTGTTGTCAGCATATTAAAAAATTATATCCACCAAGAATTTAGTCAGGATCTTGAAAGAAAAACAAAATATTAGAAACAAATTATATAAA
Organism: Cucurbita moschata; assembly: GCF_002738365.1. Lineage (NCBI taxonomy): Eukaryota > Viridiplantae > Streptophyta > Magnoliopsida > Cucurbitales > Cucurbitaceae > Cucurbita > Cucurbita moschata. The sequence continues at coordinate 84,883 of NW_019268540.1, forward strand.
TTATTAACTAAAGATGGAATGGAAAATGACCATTGATTGTGGAACGCAAAGAAAAGGAATTAATAATGATTAAAATATGATTGGAAGATTACAATAATAATAATAGGATTAAATAAAAATGAATAATTGTATCCTCCCGAACAATGAAAACACAGTCAAACTGGAATGATCAATTCCACTAATTCTGCACACTTTTTTTTTTTTTTTTTTTTTTTTAAATTATTAAAATAAATAAATTTGAAGTCAATATAGGAGAAGAAGAACGACGGGGTTTGAGTTTTTTTTTTCTTTGGATCGAAATGGGAATTAATGAATATTATTAATTGATTTTTGGGTCTTCCATTTCTGCCTGACGCAAGCTGAGAATGGAGGAGTTTGAACGAAGAAAAAATTTGCATTGAGATTGAGGGCTTTCTTCATCTTGCCCATCTCCTCCTCCTCCTCCTCCTCCTCCTCCTCCTCCTCTCTGCATCTTTATTTGCTTTTCCCCTCTTAGACTTCCCGAATTGCTCCGATTTCTTTCCCTTCTCCGATTTCGTGAAGGGATACACCAGAAAGGAGCAGCAAAATGAAGACTTCTTTGAGGAAGTTGACGGGTTTTGGACTGCACAAGCACGAACCTAAGGGCCGTGTAGATCCTCGTCCTTTGGCTCAATTGGATGAGCTTGCTCAGGCTGCTCGGGTATTTTATTTATTTTTTTGCTTCTACCCTTTTGCTCTCTCTCTTTGCCTTCTTCGGGAATTGCGAATTCTGTACGAGGGTTCTTCCAGTTTTCTTCAATTTCATCCTGAGATTTTAGTTTTGTTTTTCAGTAGTCTTCTCAGTCTTGTGAAGTTTTTTAGCTGATGAACTTATCCTTAATAGTGGGATTTTGTTTCTGGCTATTAATTGAGATTTATTAGAAGCACGAGGAAGAATGGAAAGGGGAATTTTAGGGTTTTGGCTCTGGCGGGAAGAGATTGTATTCTCTTTTCCTTCCTTTTCTTTTTCTGTCCTGCCTCTCTCTTCCTTTCCTTTTTCGTACAAGTGTTTCAGGATTGTTTAGGTGTTTAGAAACACAATCAAATTCTTACTGGTTAGTGTGGTATTGTGCTTTCAGGACATGGAAGAAATGAGAGACTGTTATGATAGCTTACTTTCTGCAGCTGCCGCTACCGAAAATAGTGCTTACGGTAATTTTTAGATCAACCAATGTTCCAACTCATTGAGTTTCTGTTAACTCTCTTTCATATCTCGTCCCAGCTGCTTGGCTCAGGACAGTGTTATGATGTTTTACTTCATTTACATTTTTCGCTTACATTTTCTCTGCAAACAAAATGCCACATGACATGAATGTTTCATTTGTAATGGCCTTATTTGATTGTAGTTTCATTTAATGATCAGCTTTTTATCAGTATATATGCAATTGCGAAGGAATGAATAATAATAATAATAAAAAAGAATCACCAAGATAATTGAATCATAAATAGGATGCTCTAATGCACAATACTCAGTGACGTGAACTCTATGGCTGTTTTAGTCAATGTTGCTGCACTGTTGAGTAATTATTTGTGGTGGTTATTTTTCAATTCTCGAGGAAACTGGTTTGATGGATTTACTTGTTTTGTTCCAACTCTTTTCCCGGTGGATTTTCTTAATAATATTTGAACACATCTTGCTGTTTTATTCACCTGCTTTGGCTCTATGTATGAATGTCAAATTTATTTCTTTTAATGCATAACGCTGCACGACTCTTTCACTTTCATGATATATAATTTTGATTTTTAGCCTTCTTAAATCTATGGGGATGCCAGATTTAATATCTCTATCACCGTTGGCATTACTGGTCCTGCTACTTCATTATCTAATTGTGGTTCTTATGCCTTATTTTCAGAATTCTCAGTGTCTTTACAAGAAATGGGTGCATGTCTTCTTGAGAAAACTGCACTGAATGATGATGAAGACAGTGGTGCGTTAAATCTAATTTTTTTTTCCTCAATGCATTTAATTACAATAGGCGTGTTAATGAGGGGTGATGTCGATACACTGATAATTACGTAGGTGTATCTGAAATTCTTTAGCTTAAGGAAATGTCATTTCTTGGCGCAGGCATATCTATTTTTGAATCCAGGACTATATTTTCCGAAAAGAGTATTATGAATGGAAATGTCTTCTCATATTTCTTTTTGCAGTTGTGCTGAGACCTTTATATTCTCAAGCCTTGAGATTTTGGTGCATCTTTTCCTTTTCTTTATTTTAGGTGGATTTTTTAACTTCTATTTTTTTATTTATTTGGTGCATCTTTTCCTTTTCTTTATTTTAGGTGGATTTTTTAACTTCTATTTTTTTTTTTATTTGGTGGTCGCTTCTCTCTTAGCTTATTGCAATCTTTTGCAGATCAGTAATTTTTCTGTTACCGATAAAAAAATAAATAAATAACTTGTGCTAGTTGCATGAAGTTACTTCCTGTTTGAAGCATTTTTGTGTGTAAACATTTTCTAGGCGTTGTTGGCTTAGTTGTTATTATTATCTCAAACTTGGGATATATGAGTTTATGTATATTCTTACCCCCATGCAGGTAAGGTTCTGATAATGCTGGGAAAGGTGCAGTTTGAACTCCAGAAACTTGTAGATCGATATGTGAGCTGGCTTCTCTCTCTCTCTCTCTCTCTCTCTCTCTGGCATTCTATCTATCTACGTATCGAATGTCAAAGTTCTTGGGTTTTGAGTGCTAAATTCAGTACTGTCAATTTGCCAGCGATCTCATATTTCACAAACTATAACACGCCCATCTGAGTCTCTTCTGAATCAACTTCGAACTGTTGAGGTATGTCTAGATGGTTTTTTGATCTAATTGTATATGGCTGCTGTTCTTTCAGATTTTTATAGTAATTACTGCACACAATCTGCAACTGGCCATGCTACCTTGTTTGTGGGCATCAATTTGTAACGAGTTACTGTTGTATAATATAATGATCCTCCATCGTTGATCCTCATTGTTTGGCCATTCATGTATGTACGGGCATCTAGTTCTCAGCAATGAAATTTGTGTTGAAGATCTACTAAGTTCTACAGAACTACTTCTAAATGGTGAAGGTTTGTAGTTAGCTGCTGTCCGCATCCCTCTACCCTTTAGTTGTTTGTGGGATGTTTTTACTGGAATGACATCTACAGGATAGTGGAATAATCTGGACAAAAGTCTTGAACGCTGAGATACACTTTTCCCTTCCTTTTTATTTTCATGTTTTGGACAGTGAACGGATAGTTAGTCACTGAAGGCTGAAATAGATGTTTTGGAAACTCGAAATCCTAACTGTTTGAAGAATAAGGAAAGCCTCGTTTACTGTATCTAATTATCTCAAATTGGTACATGTACAAGAGTCCAAAGCATGCAAATTTGACCGATCATTTTCTTGTTTTTAGTAATCCCTTTTCCATTTTCTTGGTTGGTTGTTAATTTCCTCCATTTTAGGCATTTGTAACTTTTCAGTTCTTTTCTGTGTGTAGGTGTAAATGTTGACATGATTATTGGGTTAACTATGCAGAATATATTATAAGTGTAATATAGATATCTCTCTGGGTGTACCATAATTTCCTGTACATTATTTATCTTTATTTTGTTTGTGAATAAATTGCATTCAGCACGCTGTGCAGTTAAAAATTACTTGGCTTTATAATTATATCTCGTGAATAGAATATTGATATGAAACACTTAACATACTGATCTTCACTTGGATGCAGGAGATGAAAAGACAATGCGACGAGAAAAGGTTTGTTGCAAATAACTGTTCTTACTTAAACCCATATGCTTATAAGAACGTGGTTGTTGGATTAATGTTCTTTTTAACGATGTTTTCCCATTTCATTGTATGATTCACAGAGAAGTATATGAGTACATGAGACTGAGGCACAAGGAGAAGGGGAGGTCAAAATCCGTGAAAGGAGAGAGCTTTACATTGCAACAATTACAAACAGCTCGAGAAGAATATGATGATGAGGCAACACTATTTGTTTTCCGGTTGAAATCTTTGAAGCAAGGACAGTCTCATAGTCTTCTCACACAGGCTGCTCGTCACCATGCTACTCAGGTTCCGTTGTCTATTTCTTTGCCCGTTCTTTTTCCTGTTTAAGATCTTCCTCTTTGTTTCCTTTTTCTTGTTTTTGACCATCTTCTGCTTGAAATCAGTTATGTTTCTTCAAGAAGGCACTTCAATCACTTGAAGCAGTGGAACCACATGTCAAATCACTGACAGAACAACAGCACATTGATTACCGATTCAGTGGACTGGAAGACGACAGTGTGGATGATGGGAATAATGATGGTGTTGATGATGATGATGGCTATGATGATGGGGATGATGGGGAATTAAGTTTTGATTATGGGCAAAATGATCACGATCAAGATACATTAAGAAATTCTAAGGTAATCATTTAGTTTTAAACATCCACCCAATCATTTGAGAAGTCTTTTCCTTTCATCTGTACATTTCATGGGACATTTGAAACATAGCATAGGGAAACAGCTCATTGTATATGGTCTTTGTAGATTTATCTAAAAAGCTCAATCCTTTTGTAATTTCCATGATTTGGCCCACTGATCGAAGGGATTGGCTGTAAACCTAAATTTATGTTTATGGGTCAAAACCATGGTAGTTACCCATACTGGATATTGGATGGCCTATGAACTTCTTGATGTCATATATTCTAAGGTCGCTTATCCCTGATACGTATATATATAAGGCTGCAGTTGTATCACAATGATTAGTAGGTTTATGTAAGCTGCATAAGTTGACCAGAATACTCCAAATTATTAAATGATATAAGTACTTTTGTATGCACATTATGGAGTTCTATCTTTACCAACCTTTTCATTTTGGAAAAGATGTGTTCTGCATCATGTTTATGTTTATGTTTATGTAGTGTGTTGGAAAAGCAGGATATATGGGTAGGAGAAAAGGCATCATACATGGTTTAGTTGTTGAATTTAAGCTCTCATGTATTTGTTATTTGTGTAATATGTGTATCATTGATGCAGGTGGACCAGTCAGATCTTGCATTTCATCATGTGGAAGCTGTGAAGGTACACACAGTATCTTTCATGTATATTATGTATTAATAATAACTACAATTTTAGATTTTTTCCCTTGTGTTATTATCATGGAGAATCATTCTGTAGATTATGTTGATTGTAAATATCACTTGTTTTATATTGTTGGTTAGTGTATGAGTACATGCGTGCGTCACTTTTTCTGTCTTGGTATATTGTATGACTTTGGCCATAGCTTGAGTTCTTTGCCAATTGTTCATTTAACATCATCGACAGCTGAGAAGTACAAAGAAAATGCAGTCTGTCATCTTCAGAAATTTACATTTGTCTTTGGCTTCCTGCAGGAAAATCTTGACAGAAATCGTAGGAATTCCTTTTCTTTTGGTGGTAGAACAGTAAGCCAGTCTGCCCCACTTTTTCCCGAAAAAAAATTTGATGCTGCTGAAAGAATAAGACAGATGCGGCTTTCATCAACCCGGCAGTTCCACACATATGTTCTACCCACCCCAGCTGATACAAACGGTTCAATTTCTGGGGGTCCTGCAAATCCGGTAACTAACACCACACAGACAATAAGTCAGCAAAATTTATGGCGGCACTCATCACCATTGGAACCAAGGAAGTACAACAAGTTAGTGGGAGATGAAAATATGTCAGGACATGCTGCTGCAAAGGCGCAGTCTGTACTGAAGGAGAGTAACACTAACGCATCATCCACTCAGTTACCTCCTCCTTTGTCTGATGGGTTGCTACAGCACAGTCTAGCTGCTGCTTCTGATGCTAAAAATTTTAAGAGACTAGCCTTTTCGGGCCCTTTAATAGGTAAGCCATCAACTAACAAGCCTGTTACAATAAAAAAAACCCAGTTGTTTTCAGGACCTCTCTTGCGAAATCCAATACCACAACCTTTGTCATCATCACCAAAAGTGTCTCCAGTTGCTTCCCCTACTTTTATTTCCACACCTAAAATAAATGAGCTTCATGAGCTTCCTAGGCCTCCCATTAGTTCAACATATAAGTCGTCAAGACCTTCAAGTTTAGTTGGCCACTCTGCTCCTTTGGTATCCAAAAGCCAAGGACTCTCTACTGCAACTAAAACTGTTGTAAGGAGTACAGCATCTCCATTGCCAATGCCTCCTCTTCAAACCATCACACGCAGTTTCTCCATTCCGTCCCGGAGTCCTAGGGAGACAGAGACCTTATTTCACGAGCCAAAGCCTCTGGAAACTGTTCGATCTTCTGAAATGGCACCAGACTCATCTTCACCTCCCTTGACACCACTTACCTTTTCTAACAACCGGAGTCATACATCAACAGGTTCAGAGAATGGTCCTGCAAGTTAAAGGTAAGAGAATCCTTGCCTGTCAATTAATCTCCATGTCTGAAATTTACTGTCCTAATCTCTTCAGATATCTCGTGAATTAGGTTTTATACTATTTGTGAATATTCAGGTGAACCTTAATATTTGAGGTTTTATATTGAAGCGTGGGGTGGTTGACTGTGTTATTTCTTGGACGGATATGAGAAGTGGCATTAATTTTAGTTTAAATTGGTTAGAAGTTTATGACCATCTTTGGATGCACGGGGCATCTGGATATTTGATTCTCAAAATATATTACTAGATCCAACGAATTTTATGATTACTAATGCCATATCGTGACACTGATAAACGATATTACCATATTTTAGTTACAAGTACATAATATCCATGTTGCTTTATGCTGATAAATGATGGTATTTATGTTCAAATCTTTAGCCGACCTGTCTTTATATAAGATTCCAATGATAGGATGCAAGAGTTATTGAAAATTTTATGAATTTGTTTCAACCATAAAAAATGCTACATGAGACAACCGTGAAAGTCAATATCTCTATTACTTTCATCGTTGTTCATATTCTTTTTCCTCTTTATACTAACTATAAGATGAAGGTCAATTGAGATGGATATATTGGACATACTGAGGGGAGGAACGATATCCATTGGAACCACTTTAGAGAAAAGGAGATCCGAGCGCATTTAGTAAGCTATGAAGGTTTTTTGAGGTGGAATATTTTCATTTTGAGGTGGTCACAGGCAATTTCCATGAGAGGGACTCATGACTTTTGAACCATGCTGAGTTAATTCAGTAGTAAGAATTAGGTTGTGTTGGGTAAAGGCGAAATAAATCAACAAGATCGCCCTCTTATGTGGTAAAAATTTGAAATAGAACATTAGAAAAGCTAGATATTTGTGGCTTGTTTTGGAGTTCTTGGATTTTTCATTCTGTTTTCTGCGCATGTCTATCTTGTCTTCCAACATTGATGGATTTATTTTCAACAGGAGCAGATTGATGAAACCTTATGTGGAGATTCTAGTCGATTGATGGCAGTCGGAAACGGTCAGGGCCGAACATAATTGTTTCCAACTATCATCAAGTACAGGTCTAATGTTGTAAATAATTCCTCATCTATTCTGTTCTCATTTCATGGTGACAATTTGGCACGTAATTAACTAAATAATTGCCATTGGGTTCATCATTCGACGAGTTTTGTTATCTCCCCAAGCAATTAATGGGGAAGAAAAAAAAAGGAAAATTTTCACCCATCCCCCAAAAAGAACCTAGAATAACAAAAATTATTTCCCTTCCAATTTTGTACCCTTTAGTTTACATTTGCTAGGTTGAGAAATGAATGCTTCTACAAAATGTTGAATGTACTGTGACACTCTTCTTTCCTTCATGGATCGAGTAACCTTTCTTTAATCGATATGGGAAGATTGTGTACACAAATTCAACGTTAGATAACACTTTTGTTAACGGTTGACCTGTATGACTATTATTCTAGTTGTATATGCATTTATGCAGTCTGGTGTGATTGATGTATGAGTTAGATTTGAATTGTGACTTTTTTTTTACTCTTGTAACATTTTTTTTTCATACTCTCGAGTGTTTGCGGAAGTTTAATGCAGATATTGATTAATTTTATTAGAGAACGGTTTAAAACCTACTACATTTGGTTGCTATGGAAACACCTAAGATATTAAATCCTAGGTAGGTTTCTGCCAAAGAAACTTCATTTTCCTTTGCCCATCAGAGATGCTGCAGAAACAAAAAGAAAAAGAAAAAGAAAAAGGATTTATTGATATCAAAGACTGAAATGATATGTATGACATATTCTACCACTTTATAGAGTAAAGTGTTTAACCACAAAAGTAGCACCAATACACATTAATATTATTATTATTTATTACATGCAAGACTATGATCTTATTTCAACCTTCTCTGCCATGTCTTCTTCATCCTCCTTTTCAACTTTAGTTTGGAGCTTTTGGGTCTTGTATTATTGTAGTCACTGCCATCTCTGCTGTCCACAACCAACAACAATTCAAATCTCAATCTCTTTATTCATATAGATATATATATATATATTGAGCTATGATCTTAGTTTTATTCTTTTACCTGATGAATTAGTCGGGCGAACACTCCCCATAAACGAGTTTAGTGAAACATTCCTGACCATAAAGATAAAACAAACCAACTTTAAAAACTATTTTTTCAGTTTCAAAACTTGGTTAAAGATGTTGATTATGAGCAAACTCACAGTAGCTGAAGATTGCCAAAGTTCACAAGTTGCAGAAGAGTAAAGGGGATGTTGCCGCTAAAATTGTTGTTGTCCAATCTCCTGTAGAACACAAGTTCACAGCCCCAAAATATGGCTTCTAAATTTCAAAGACAAAGTGGCAACACACAAAGGCTTACAAATTCTTCAAAGAAGTCAACGCCCCAAAAGATGCAGGAATTATTCCACTAAAACTGTTGTCGTGTGCTTCACTATACCAAATAAAAAAGTATATAAATTGTATGTTGTTTTATGGCAAACATCTTCGTAAAAATCACTGCTTTTTGAACCTCAAAAAATGACCATTTCAGCTGGCCACTTACAAGAAAACCAAAGAGCTCAAATTTCCCAAGGAAGGTGGTAAAGACCCTGAGAACTTGTTTTTGGACAGGAACAAACTCCTCAGATTGCTCAATAAACCTATCTCCTTTGGAATTACCCCACTCAAATTGTTGTCGTTAATCATCCTGAAAATTTCATCAAAATTCATGCTACAAGCTTAGTAGATAACATTATACTATACAGAGATAAACATTTGAAAAGCTAAATCTTACAAGAACTGAAGATGTGGCAAGTTTGCGAGTCGGGGAACGAGGGGTCCGGAGAGACTTGCATTGCCAAGATCCCTTCAAACAGAAAATAAGATTGTGTTTAAATCACAGGTAATAAAAAGAGTAAGGCTATGTATGAGGTTAAAGTTTGAGAGAGTAGAATGTGTTACACTCGGGTGACCGTGTTATTGATGTTGCAGGTGACGTGGAACCAAGTGCATGGATTTACAAGAGACGGGTCCCAGCTTTGGAGGACATTGTTTGGATCAACCAGTTCAGCCTTCCATGCAGCAAGAGCATCCCCTGTCATTTCAACCACACACATTCAAAAATGCTCAAACCCTTAAGGTAATTAAGATGTTTTCTTCTAATTTGTCCCTCTAAATTTTTGTAATTGAAACACCATATACACAAAAAGTTAGAGCGTAGAATTTGAGAATGTGAACGAAAATTTCTCTGGCATGCCTTCAGTTTACCTTCTGAGTTGCAGAGGACTGCAGCAATGGAAGAAGCCAATGATAGAAAGAAAACCAAATCTCTGAAACTGACCATGGTTCGAGTAAATTTTGACCCAAATCTTTGTTCATCTTCTGTTGCTTGTTGGGTCTCTTTTTATATAATTTTTTGGTTGAGTTTTATGGTACTGATTGAACAAGGACAGTAAGCTGAAATGTTTGTTCGGTTGAAATGGTCTAAATTTTTTAGGGTCAAATGGTTGTAATTAAAAGAAAGATTTAGAGTTGATTTAATGGCTAAAATCACTTCATAAGAGTTATATGTATATGTATATAATGGTCAAATTCCAATTTATAGAATAATATATATCGTGGAAGAGAAAAATCAAGGCTGTATTGATTTTAATTTAGGTATCTGTCATGGGGCCTACTCATTTGAATAAATAAATGTGTTCAAAGGTTAGAACCTTGAATTTGGAAACTGCCTATTGGAAGATTACGTGTAATTTCGAGAACCATTTTTTTAAAATTTAAGGTGAGGAAATAATGAGTAATTAATCATATTTTATCATTAAGAACTTCTGCTAATAGATTTCTGGAAGATTGAACAAAAAAAATGTATTAATTTATGAAGAGACCAACTGTCTGTTCTGTATACTTGACTCGATCTTTCTTGTAAAATAATATTAAATGTTCTGAAATAAAAATAAGTTTTGTAGGGTATAATTTATAATAATGTGCTCTCTAGCTCTGTGTTTTGGTATTTTTGGATAGTGTACAGTAGGTTGAAAAGAGGACAAAGAGTGAAGTGTTGTGTCTTATAGGGTGACCCATAAAAAAGATTCTCTGAAAATAGGCGTTGGGGGGGGGCTTCATCTATAGAAATGGCCAACACCAACACCAATTTTAGAAGTTCAATTATACAGAATATATTCCGAGGCACAAACCTCGATGAGTGTAGAGTGTAGAGTGCAGAGTGCAGAGTATATTGTTGTGGAGCTGCCGCTAATTTTAACATATAAAACCAAACTTCAATCCACACACACAAGCACACATACATACATAAATTCTCCTTTTGGTTCAAAAGGAATGCACACAAGGGGGCTTTAATTCTTTTTCTACTCGGGAAGAAAGGAAGTAATGTTCAACATGGGAATGGAGAGTGTCATGTATTGTAGCCAAGGATGACTTGCCTGCAGCCTGCAACTCCATGAAAGGGATCTGTAAAGCTGCCATCGTCTTGAAGTGAACATCCTGCCATGGCATACCCCCTGCAGGCAGTCTCTTTGGCTATCGAGACCGGCTCTTATTTCTCATGCCGGACCTTCGCTTCCAGATTCAAAACCGCGGCATTCCAATTAGATTCATCTGCATCTGGGCAACACCCCAATGAACTCAGGTATATCATCTTCTCCAAGATGTTCTTCACGGCTTACTTGTGTGATACCAGACAGTACCATCAAGGATCAGAGTTCAAGTCCCCTCAAAACCAAGCAGGAAAACCAAATTAAGAAGGAAAAGAAGCCCCTATGAACGATTCGTCCGAAGGGGGAGATGCATGGTCAAAATGTAATTTGAGAAGTTAAAAACAAATGACGCTAGGGGGATGCAGATAGTGAACAGCCAAGGGAAATTAATTGGACAAACGTATGCAATCTGGAATTGTAAGGTGAAGGAACAAAAGGTGTATGAAATGACTTGTAAGGTGAATGGATAAAAATATGTACTTGGTTCTATCACGAGTGTACATATGCACACATCTCCAATCTTTGCCTATCCCTCCTAAGTGTAACAAGAATATCTCAACAAGAGCACAAGAGTAGAGCAAAAACTGACTGCACACAACGCAAAATAACCGCGTGGAAAAGTAGCAGCTCGTGAAAATCAAGCAGGCAACGCAAAGCTTTGCTGTGTCCAGTTTGAAGGATCCATCACAGCACACTTATCCAATTTCTCAAAATCACCCACCTAAACAAAAGATAGATAGCATAGTTAATTACTCCAATTGTCTATAACAGAGCAAAGTGTCAAATAACCAACATGTAGATTACAAGAAGCAACTGACAGAATGAAAGATGACCGGAAATAGTCATACCTTTTCCTTGCAGCTGGGGCAATAGTGATACTTGTGCCAAAGGCAGTCCATTGAAGGACAAAGAAAGCATACTCCCAACATAAGTGGAATCATACAACCAACCACAGCAGCTGAACTTACCTTTGATCTGTAGAGGTCACGAAAGTATCATAACCAGATGAAGAACAAACATAATTATTGAATTGAACGCAAACAGACAACATACGCCTCTCTCCCCCCACCCCCCGCCTACATCTTCTTGGTCAAAATAAATGTACACAAACTTCTGCTGTTCAACCATGATAAATCATATCGGTGCCCTGCTACCAACATTTTTTGTACGAGTGTAAGCAATTCCAACATTTGGCCTTATAGTTCTTTATGCTTCTCTCACTAAAAACTAACCTATTTGATTTATGCTATTATTGTGATTGTCATAGATGTTGTTGAACAAAAAAAAAAAAATCGATTTGACTGACAAGTCCTGCACGATAAAATTTCAAATGCCCCGGTTGCAAGGGAAATCAATGCTGCCTCACTAACAATAATAATGCTCGGAGCATCTTTGGTAAAAGTAAACCAATTGAATGTTTGTAAAATGGAAAGGGATTTACAACCAAACAAAAGTTGTTGGTATGGTGTAAAGCATTTGGGAGGCCTTGAATTTATATCACTTTGCACCTGCGTCCTGACTGAGCTTTTATATAATCCAATTAGTTTTATGTAAAAAGCCAAACACAAACAGCGATCGCTCGGAACTACCACAATGTGGTGAACATTATTATTTAACCGTAGTAAAGTAAATGATTTGAATTACTTGTTAAAACATATCGACAACCACCACAAAAAACTTGCCTTGCGTTGTAAGCAAGATCAACCCAAAACAACTTTAGGCATACAAGTATTCAAATCCTAAACGGAAAAATTAGGTCAAAGAAAGAAAAACGGGGAAGGCCCATTGATCAATCAAAGAGAAGTTCCAAAAAAAAAAAAAAAAAAAAAAAA
>NW_019268540.1:98030-112120 GCF_002738365.1 Cucurbita moschata
AAAAAAAAAAAAAAAAAAAAAAAAATTAAGGCAGAATTTAAAAAAGATAAAAGAGAGGAGAAAAGCAACGTAGACGCAGTGGTAGAGAGAAGGTAGAAAGGGCACCTGACGGTGGTGAGACCGGAAATTCCACAATAAACACAGTAGAAAGGAGCAGGAGTGTCGCGGAACATGGTTTGCTGGATAGGAACCCCCTGGGGATCGTCAAAGATGGCGTTGGGCGCGGTCTTTCCGACCGGCTTGTCGTCCTCGGACATATTTGGAAAGGTTTTTCCCTGTGGTGGTCCGACGGCGAATCGGAAAAACGAAAAACGGCGGAAGGGGAGGATTACGATGGAAGGGAAAGAGGAGAAATTTGGCGTAAGAAAATTGGTTTAGGTTTGGCCTCGCATGGAGACGTCGTATGATACCTTGGTTTTTTCTTTTTAATTTAATTGGGGTTTACAAAATATGCTAAATTAACTGAAGTATGTATGTTATTGGTCCAAAATAAAAATAAAAATAAAAATAAAAATAAAAATAAAAAATTAAATTTCAATTCAATTAAATTAACCTAATTCTAACCAAACTTTCTTCTTCCTTTACCCCCCACGTCGGTGTTATATTCTCAACAACTCCCACGCGCACCTTCACTTCCTTTGCTTTTGCTCTTTTCTTTTTCCTTTTTTTTTTTCTTTAAAAGAATTACGATTCCACTCCCTCGTCTTCCAATAATATGCCCTTTCTTCTTCTTCTTCCTTCTTATTCGCCATGAAATCTCCCGATACGGCGGCGACTACCCATTCTCTCCAGCACTCTTTCCGCACCTTCTCCCTCAACCACCGTCTCGCATCTTCTTCCTCTTCTTCCTCTTCTTCTTTCTTGGACCACGAACAACGTCATCATCAGCTCCACACTACCTTGGACCTCAACTCTCACATCTCCCTCCCTCCTTTCTGGGAACAATGCCTCCATTTGAAGGTCAGTGTAACCATTCTCGCCTCGCTTTTCATTTTGTGTCTAATTTGCGTCTGCTTAGTTAATTCAACGCCAACTTCTCCTTTTTCCTTTTTCTTCTCCTCTTCTAACCTAGCTTCATTTAATGCCAAAGCCGCATATGGCAGATCTCTGGAAATTCTGTTGCCTTGTACTTTTCATTAATTTTATGATGATTGTCGGAGAGAAAGCTTTGGGTTTCATCTTTAATGACTTTCTCATCCCATTAATTTGCCTTTATCATTTGCTTTCTTTGTTTCTTTCCTTCCTCCCACCCGGAATCGAAACCCTAGAATTAATTAATTTCACACCTCCTTTATCGTCCGCCATTTTTCGCTTCTCTTTTCGTACGACAGATCAGAAACAGCTTTCTGGATTTTGGACCCCTGCCTCTTTCATTTTTTTTTATTTTTTTCTTTCCAATTTTCAATAAACTTTTGCGATTCAGTTCCGTTCGGTCTTCCAGACAGGGGAAGTCTACTACACAAACTGCCGGACCGGAATGAGAGTAAAGGAAGATCCGAGGATGGCGAAAGATTTATACTCCGAAGACGACGACGATGATGACGAGAGCTCCTCGGACGAGGGCAGCGAGGAATCGTGTTCTTCGTCATCTTACAGCGGTAGTAGACAGCAATACCCGAGGGAAAACGAGGAGGAGGTGCTGGTGGTGGCGGGATGCAAGAGATGCTTCATGTACTTCATGGTGCCGAAACAGGTCGAAGGTTGCCCCAAATGCAGCAGCAGTCGTCTTGTTCATTTCGATCGGACCCACGACAATAATGGCTTCCCATGACAAGGAACCATATATATTTGTGAAAAAGAAAATCAAACTGTAATTGGGTTATATGACCTGACAAAAAATACTTGATTCTTTTCCTTGGGGTTAAAAGCAAATGGGGTTTGAATTTTTCTTGTGCTCTAGCTCGCGTCATGTCCAGGATGTGTATGATGTCTCAGTGTGTGTTGATGCGTATGGATTGAAAAGTTGGATTAATTGAGAAGAGAAAGAAAGAGAATCTCTGGCATGGGCTGCCATGGATATGCCTGAGAGAGGTACGAAAAAATGTGCAGGTCTGAATGGGATGGTCAACGACTCAAACCAAGAAGAAGGGAATATTATTTTGCTCGTGAAGACAGCGACTTGTTGCTTTCATTACAACCCACCAACATTGAATCGTACGCTATGATTTTCTTTTTTTAATTTTTTTTATGGGTAGACTGTGATTATATAATGGAAATGAATATGAAGTGGTTTAAAATACATACAGACATCAATAAAGCTCAACCCTTTTTGTTATGTGGGTAACTAATCAACATTTGGTTGCTTCTTAATGAATGGTGTATTAGTCTTAGTCTAGGTTCAAAACTTGATTTACATTTTGGTCAACTCCTTGTTCGTAAACTTCCAAAAAGAAAAAAAAAGAAACGTTGTAGTGGAGAAGATTCTCAGTCTCAATCATAACCAAAATTATAACTTCTTCTCGCATTGAATGCCACAAAATTATTGATACAGTTTTAGTTATGTATATATTTTATTGTTTGACGTGAGTTGAACCAAATGATGCGGAGTGGTGCTTAGAATTGAACCCAAAGCCCAAAGCCATTGATTTGATGGTTGACAACTAAAAATTCTTTATTTATAGTTAGGGGTTGACTTTTATATTGTGATTATTTATTGGACAGCTTACATCCATGTTAGGCGGGATCCAATGGGAAAAGGGTGAAACCCAAAACCATGATTAATTTGTAGTTTTGAGTATTATTTAATTGAATTGCATAACAAAGGAATTCTGTGTTTGGGGCGAGCCCATCCATGTAAGCTAGGTAAACCAAAATTTGAGACCCAAAAAGAAGAATTAATTGAGAAGCAAGAAAGAGAAGAAAGAGTTGGAGAAAAAGTGAGGAACCTTAAAAACGGCGACGGTTCCGTTATAGAAGATTGGCGTGGGAGATGGTATGTTGAAGAGACTCGGAAGCCGCCCTGAGAAACAGGAACAATGAGGATGTTGGAAATGGGGGAGTAGAAAAAGAGATGAATGAGGAGGAGGAGGAGGAGGGAAGGGGACCTCGAAAGCTTCTGTTGCGGTGAATGAGAAGGTTACGACGCTGCCCACGCCGGAATATACTGAAGGATTGAATATGGAAGGAATGGGGAAAAGAGAGAGGGATTAAACAACAAGGGAACTGAATCGGAAATGAATTTGATTTTAATTTGAAATAGCATTTTTGAGGTTTAGAAGAGTTTAAATAGTTGTAAAGTAAAATTGAAAATGGAGGGATTGAGGAAGGAAAGAAGGATGCATAGGATAGATGCGGATCCTAAGTTCGAAACTAATAAAAACAGGCCCAACACACTTACACACCCAATGGGCCTTATCTATGTTCATCACCCTGGGTTATTATTATTATTATTTACAAAAACAAAGGATTTTATTTTATGATATGAGTGAAGTGAGAATAGTAGTCTCATTATTGTAAAAAAAAAATAAATAAATAAATAAAAAAAAGGGAAATAGAGAGACCCCCCCATGAAGTCCGGCTTTGCACGCGCAGTCAGGTTCCGATGGGAGGGACCCACACCCGGCGCACGTCCATGCAAACACCCCACCCCCTGGGTCCCACTTGCTGTCATTTCTTGTTTTTTTCTTTTTTATATTTGGCCTATTTAATATTGTTGATGTAATACAGAGTTTGAATATATGAAAAGTTTAAAGAAAGAAAAGAAAAAGGAAAAGGAAAAGAGGGAGGCAGTTGGGTTAATATTGGAAGGCAAGAAAGTGAACAAAATTGAAGAGAAAGTGGGAACCCTTTTGGCTTTGTAATCATTTCTCAAACAAGTTCTTAAATTTGGAACACAAACAAAAAGCCCCCCAACTCAAACAAGTTCTTAAATTTGGAACACAAACAAAAAGTGAATCTTAGCTTTGGGTGCCCTCTAACTAAGACTTGTCTCCATCACAAGATTGTGCTGGTGTGGGGCTTAAAACCCAAACCCTAAATTCAATTACTGCTCCTTCCTTCATCCTTCCATGTCTGTAAACCAAGTAATAAAAGAATAAAAACATTAAACCAACAAGCCGCTTTGTTCATTCATATCTATATCTGACATCCGGTGTGCCCCCACATTCCCATGCCCTTTCCCCCTTCACCCTCATATTCCCAGTTTCACAGTTTCAGTTCCACCACATGCATGCACTGACACGCACACTCACCCTAAACCCACTTCTTATAAAACTTTTCATTATTCCTTCATCATTTTTCTTAATCTAATACTCAAATTACATGTTCCTACTTCAAGGTTAAAAGGAAAAACAAAAAAGGGGAATGTAGAGGGCAAGAAAGCAAGAAAGGATGTGTGGGGATACAAAATTAAAACTCCTCATATTCCCCTCTCTCTTTCAATTTGTAGGGAGAGAGAGAGAGAGAGAGAGAGAGAAAGAAGATAAAGGACAGGGTTTTGTTTATTGATCGATGGGTTGGAAACAAAATGGTCGGCTTTTTCAGATCAAACACAATTTTACACTATTATAACTTATGTTTTAATTTGGGTACGTGTCCCATGCCTTTTTATATATGTATTAATGAACAAGTATATTATTGAATTTGTTAAATGCCAAGAGAATTTAAAATTAAATAAAATAAAAACTCCACCCATCCCATATGTCTTTTTGAATGTTTCGATTCTCGGATCGAGGACGAACACCATCATCATCATTCTCTGTTTTCTTCTTTTCTTTTTTTCAAATTTAATATTCTCTTGTTTGTTTAACAATATTCTCTGATGGATTCCTTTCCTTTCCTCTCCTCTCCTCTCCTCGTCTCTGATTATGGCCTTCCACTCTGGCTAATCTCTAAATCAAATCAAATTAAATTCCCCAAGGCAGAATGTAATTGTGGGATAATGAAAAGGAGGTTTTTATGCGATGTTGTAAAAACAAACACCCTTTTTGGTGGTCACAATATATAAAGAGCAAGGAGTGGGCACCTTGTTATTCATACTCTCTCTGTTTTTTGTGTCCCTCCAACCCCGCCCGCAAACTTCCAAACAAACAGAATCAAAGGGAACTCAGATTTGCAACATTCATTCATATAAATTCAATTCACTTCCTTCCTTCCTCCTATTTCATCTCCTTTTCCTGCGATGACTCATTTCCAGTCTTCTTCCCATAACTCTCTTCATGACCCCTCCGCCCCCCCTCATAAGGCTTGGCTCCGCCTTAGCATCGCCCCCACTCATCTCCACCGCCCTCAACCACTCAAAATAAATGAATCTCTGCCTCACCTCTCCACCCCATTTCAACTCCACCCTGCACTTCACTCTCCTACCTCCAACTCCGACGTCCTCAGGGTAATCGACCCTCCCCGCCGCCCTCAATCCGGGATTTGGTTTTCTCTCCAACCTTTGGAATTAAACCAGTATGAAAACTCAACCTAATTACACCCCGTCTTAACCTTTTGTGAATCCCTACTGTTTTTTTTGCTGATTTTCTGTTTACTTTTTGTAATGTAGAGGGAAACAGCCGGCGTTGCCTCAGAGATCCACCAGCTACTTGAGAGTCAAGTATCATTTCTATTATTATTATTATTATTATTATTTTCTTGTTTTTCTTAAGTTTTATGAAGGGTGTAATAATTAAATTTGAATGTTTTGTGAAGGGATGGAAGGATGAGGGTTGGATTAGTAATGAAGTATTTGGTGAAAAAGCTGAGACTGGAAAGCGAAACAGAGGTATTTATTAATAAACACACTCAAAATACTCCTTATTCTTCCCCTTTTTCTTCAACACACATATTGTTTCAATAAAATTTGGTACCCACAAATCGAATTTAATATGTTAATCCCTTCTCTACCATCTTGGTTATTTAGGTTTAACCTAATCTTTCTTGTGTTTTTTTTAGGTTTAACCTAATCTTTCTTGTGTTTTTTTTAGGTTTAACCTAATCTTTCTTGTGTTTTTTTTAGGTTTAACCTAATCTTGGTTATTTAGGTTTAACCTAATCTTTCTTGTGTTTTTTTTAGGTTTAACCTAATCTTGGTTATTTAGGTTTAACCTAACCTCAGAGATCCACCAGCTACTTGTGTTTTTTTTTTCTCTTTTTCCTCTCTCTCTCTCTCTCTCTTGAAAAAAAACAGAAAAAGAAAAAGAAAAAGATAATTAAAAGTTGATGAACAGATTTAATTTTAAAATGATGGGATTATGTGTAAAACAAAACATAAAAACCTACACCAAACCCAACAACCTTAAGAAGTTTGTATTATTCATAGCTGTTCCTGAATATAATTGAAACTTAAGAATTGATGTTACTGCAGATAATGAAAGATTAGAAGGTTTATTTAAAAATCGAAGGAGATGCGTGTATGTTTTAAAATGGCGTTAAAATGATGTTAAAATGAGGTTATGTTTCTTCCTACGCATTATTTATAATTTTTTGTTTCATTATTTTCTACCATTATTGATGTCACCAATACCATATAATTCAAGACTTGAATTATTATTATGTGTATGTTGATAGGAAGACATTCCGTTTGGTTAGTATTATAATGAGGAGTCAACTCAACTCTAATTACATACCCTTTTTGTTTTATTTTATTTAGTATGATATTGATATTGCATGCTGTGTCGATGTCAGGAACAGACAGCTATTGCATGCCTTATTGTTGTATTCGTTGACTTGGGAGAGTTGTGGAATTAGTAGTCGATGTTTGTAATTATTATTTATTTGAATTGGATTTGATAATTTAACAATAATGGAAAATGGAAATGAAACACAGGTAGAGATATGGTGCAGAGGGGAGAAGGTGGAAGGTTGGTTGACGATGCAGCAGATTAGAGACAACATATGGACCTCTAAACACTCCTCTTTTACTTTGCTTCCACATTCCTCAACCATTCCTCACATCATGCTTCTTCACTACTCCTACTCCTACTACTCCCCTGTTCCCCATTCTTCCTCTTCTTTCTTAAATTCTTAATTCATTTCTTTTTCTTTTTCTTTGTCTTCTATCTATTCTCTTATAATTCAAACTAACAATATGGGCTTGGGCTTGGGCTTGGGCTTGGGCTCGGGCTCGGCCTCGGCCTCCAGTCTTCTTTAATATGGAATACGGAAATGGGCGAGTGGGAGGTGGTGGACGTCAAGGCCCAGAATGAAAGTGGGAATACTTGGCATCCAATTCAGTGTCACACCAATGGTTTATTAGGGTTTTGGGTTAGTTGTGAGGACCCTAATTTGTAGGCTAATAACCAAATCAAGCAACAAAATAAGGGAGTCGGACGGACCCAATCACTCACCCACCCATGAGTGATGAGTAATGAACACCCCCCCAGACCCACGTAACCCATTCTACGTCTTTTGATTTTTGATTTTTGATTTTTGATTTTGATTTTTGGATTTTTGATTTTGATTTTGATTTTCTCTCCGTATCTTCCTCCCCCCTCCCCGTCTCCTTATAACACAATCCCTTCCCCAAATCATTCTCTTCTCCAAATGCTTTGCGGATTTCCAGATCTCCACTCATTTCTTCTTCCTACTCGCTTTGCTTTCTTCAAATCAATCATCGCATTACTTTTTTCTTCCTTCCGCGTGCCTTCTCTTCCGCAAAGGGACAACGAAGAAACTCCCCAATTCCCAACCGAACTTTAATCTAATTTTTGAATGCGTCCATTTATTTCCCTTCAACAACATCCATCCGCTTCTTCTCCCTCATTGCTTCTTCCACATTTTCTAACAACTTCATGCTATTTATGGTACTTTTCGGATCTCATTCGAACCATTTCTCGAAATTTTCTAAGAAACCCTAGGTGGGGTTAATGGGGAAACACACCAACTGTGTTAAAACTCCAGACGTCGAAGAAGGGGAAATCTCTGATACACCTTCAGTTGAGGAGATCACTGAGGAGGATTTTAATAAGCTTGAAACTGCTCCTAAGCTGCTGCCTTCCAAACATTCCAATCGGGAGACTACAGTTTGGACCATGAGTGATTTGTATAACAATTATCCCACCATGTGTCGTGGTTATGCTCCTGGTTTGTACAATTTAGCTTGGGCTAAGGCAGTGCAGAATAAGCCTCTCAATGAAATCTTTCTTATGGACGCCGACCCCGACGACAAATCCAACCGCTCTTCTTCCTCTCCTTTTCGGAATGCCAAGGAACATGGAAACGGTACAAAAGAAGAGGCTAAGCTCATCATTGACATTACCGGCGACGACATGAACAGCGACAATGCGGATGTCGAGAAAGAAGAAGGTGAATTGGAGGAGGGCGAAATTGATATGGATACGGAGTTCGTAGAAGAGGTTGTTGACTCCAAACCAATGTTGTCCGACTCTCTCGATACTGATTGTCAGGAGATTGATTTAAAAAATAAGGAATTGGATGATCAACTCAAATTGATTCACAAAACATTGGATGGTGTTACAATCGACGCTGCACAGAAGTAAGTGAATCCATCTACTTACGTTGTAGATCAATTGCTGAATGGTGCTATGTCATGCGTCCCCAATATGAAATTACCGGGTTCCTGGAAAATTTACTGTCTCGTTTCTTTCTTGTAGATCGTTTCAGGAAGTTTGCTCCCAACTGCTTAGTTCTATAGAGACGTTTCTGGAATTGGTCCAGGGAAAGGTAGTCCCGAGAAAGGATGTGCTCATTCAACGATTGTATGCTGCTCTTCGAATAATCAATTCTGTAAGGCACCCCAAGAATCTCGGTCCTCTTTCGTTTGCCAAATAAATTTCATTTTGTCGGGAAATCTTATTTAACGTATATTATTAACTGATGATAATGACAATGAACACTCATTTTCATCTCAGGTGTTTTGTTCCATGAACCCCAAGGAAAAAGAGGAGTATAAGCAACATTTATCAAGGTTTTTACTCATCCTTGTCCGTAGTTTCTTTTTCATGTGAAGGGTTATTCTGTTTGTCTACTATCTAACGACCACTTGCTGTGATATTGTTCATAGGTTGCTTTCTTTTGTAAAAAATTGCAACCCTCCTCTTTTTTCTCCTGAGCAGATAAAATCGGTACAGTATACTTTCCTTAGTCTGCCTGTTACTCCTTATGCTGATTTTGGCAACTTATGGAGGAGGTTGTGATTAGGTGCTAAGCTAAAGCCACAATATTTTCTACAGGTAGAGGTCAAAATGCCATCTACAGATTCCCTCGACCAATTCCCCGACATGAGAGCCAGTGCCAAAGATGTCGAGATCCATATACCTAATGGGGTGAAAAATAAGGACTTTTATTCTGCATATGCAACTGCTACTCCACATTTAACTTCTTCAACTAAGTTGCCTTCAGACTCCATGCCTGTTGGGGTTACCGTAAAAAATAGCCTAAATCTCTCATCAGATAGTTTGCTATCTGGAGTACCCAATGTAAAGGGTAGAGGTCCCCTACTCCCTCTGTTAGACCTTCACAAGGATCATGATGTGGACAGTCTCCCATCACCTACTAGAGAAGCTCCTACAGTTTTTTCTGTCCAAAAATCAGGGCATATCCCTGTGAAGGTGGCACATGCTATGGATGGATCAAGAGTACATCCTTATGAAACTGATGCCCTAAAAGCTGTTTCAACCTATCAACAGAAGTTTGGTCGAAGTTCCTTTTCAATGGCTGATCGACTTCCTAGCCCAACCCCTTCAGAAGAATGTGATGGGGGTGGTGATATTGGTGGGGAGGTTTCTAGTTCTTCCATTTTAAGAAGCTCAAAAGCTTCAAATTCTTCTAAACTGGCTCAAACGGTGTCACAGTCTGCTTCTAGCATATCTACAGGTCTTTTTCCTAACCTGGAAAGTTCCAGCACTAAAGGACTGATTAGTCCTTCAAACGTTGCTCCTCCTAGTTGTGTGTCTAATCCAATAGCAAAGCCTTTGGCAAAAAGTAGAGACCCTAGGCTACGAATGGTCAATTCTGAGGCAAGTGCTATGGATCTTAATCCACGCACAATGACGTCTGTGCAGAGTCCTTCTGTTGTAGAATCTGCTGTAACCGTAAACCTGAGAAAGCAGAAGATGGATGTAGAGCCTAATATAGATGCCCCTGAAATGAAAAGGCAGAGGATTGGATCTCAGAATCATGCATTTTCTGCAAGTGATTTGAGAGCTGGCTCTGGAAGCGGTGGCTGGTTGGAAGATACCATGTCCGCTGTTCCCAGGCTTTCAAGCAGGAATCAGATGGAGATTGCTGAAGCAAATGCAACAGAAAAAAACAACGTTACAAACAATTCTGGTGCCGGAAATTCATGTGGGCCTACGATAAGTGCTAGCAAAGAAGCTTCCTTGCCCTCACTGTTGAAAGATATTGTTGTGAACCCAACCATGCTCTTAAGTTTACTTAAAATGAACCAACAGAAGCAAGTAGCTGCAGAATTGAAATTAAAGTCGAGTGAACCTGAAAAAAATGCAATTTGTCCTACGGCCGTGAATCCTTGTCTAGGATCCAGTCCACTAGTAAATGCTCCTGCTCTGACCTCAGGAATTTTGCAGCAATCAGCAGGAACACCAAGTGTACCTTCACCACCGGTGGTCACTGTGGTAAGTGATTGATTACATCACAACTCTTTGCATTATAAAACTTCTCATTATTTTTGTCTACTTGATTGATAAGGGATCGTTTACCAATCAAGGGGTTGGTAGTATCCTTTACACAAGTGCTTGGGCTCATCTTTCTTCTAATCTGATTCAAGAATTTATTAAATGTTCTTTTTTCCCTTTTTTCTAATACAACTCATTCTTTGATTCAAACAAATGGTGAAAGGTGCTTTTTCCGCGTTTTCTTGGTTACATTCTAATTCTATGCCGTTGAAACATTTGTGAGATTGTTTATTATTTTCAATTTTTCTGTGTAGTGTAGTATCTGTATTTTTATTCTAGATTAATAATGTACTTATTTTAGATTCTGCACATGTTTCACTAGGATGATGTGGGAAAAGTTCGTATGAAACCTCGTGACCCTCGCCGTATCCTCCATGGTAATTCTCTTCACAAGGTTGGCAGCATGGGAAATGAGCAGTTAAAAAGTGTTGTACCAGCTGTTCCAAACCCAGAAGGAAGTAGGGATATAGTACCAAATGGCCATAAGCAAGAAGGCCAGGGAAATTTGAGATTAGCTTCTTCACAACCATTACTACCTGACATTGGTAGACAGTTCACTAACAATCTGAAAAATATTGCTGATATCATGTCTGTTCCCTCGCCACCAACTTCTTCTCACAATTCATCTTCAAAGCCAGTTAAATTGGACATAAAGGATACTAATGCTGTTGGGTCAAGCTCTATTGACAGTAAAATTGTGGCAACTGCTACCCAAGTGGTAGATATGGTTGGCCCCTCCCGTTCACATGGTGCATGGGGAGATCTTGAGCATCTGTTTGAGGGTTATGATGACAAGCAAAAGGCTGCTATCCAGAGAGAAAGAGCAAGACGGATAGATGAGCAGAAAAAAATGTTTGCTGCACGCAAACTCTGCCTTGTTTTGGATTTGGATCACACGCTTCTGAATTCAGCTAAGGTTATTTTTCTTTTTACAAATGAAAATTGATTTCACCATCGACTTGGAATTACAATCCCATGACTTGGTTTGTTCTTGTTCTAGTTTGTGGAAGTAGATCCAGTGCATGATGAAATTTTGAGGAAGAAGGAGGAACAGGATCGTGAGAAGGTGCAGAGACATCTTTTTCGATTTCCTCATATGGGAATGTGGACCAAACTACGGCCTGGGGTCTGGAACTTTTTGGAAAAGGTAGGTTGAATATTGAAGTTGTTTTCAACACAACTAATCCAAATAATAGAAGACTCTTCTTTTATCTCTCTTTATAATTTTAAAAAAATATATTCTCTTTTAAAGTTGTACTGGATGTTGAATGCACATTTTGGTGCATGTGGTTTCTTTTGCATTTCAGGCCAGCGAGCTCTATGAACTTCATTTGTACACAATGGGAAACAAGTTATATGCAACGGAGATGGCAAAGGTTCTTGATCCAAAAGGGGTTCTGTTTGCCGGGCGAGTTCTTTCTCGAGGTGATGATGGAGACCCCTTGGATGGGGAAGAAAGGGTACCCAAGAGTAAGGATTTGGAGGGTGTTTTGGGCATGGAATCTGCTGTTGTTATAATTGATGATTCCATCAGGGTGTGGCCACATAACAAAATGAACTTGATTGTCGTAGAAAGGCATGCATATCATCCATCCCTCTTAACTAAAAGATGCTTTTTACGTTTCATAACCCCACGAATTTGAGAGCTCATGACATTGCTTTTGCTGCCTTCCAATGCAGGTATACTTACTTTCCATGTAGTAGGCGCCAATTTGGGCTTCTGGGTCCTTCTCTTCTAGAGATTGACCATGATGAGAGACCTGAAGATGGTACTTTGGCTTCTTCACTGGCGGTAATTACGTGATTCACTTATTCACCATATTGCATTGAATTAATCTATTTTACACCTAATCATCTTAAATTTTGGTCCAATAGGTTATTCAGAGAATTCATCAAACCTTTTTCTCCCATCCTGTATTAGATGAAGTAGATGTTAGAAATATCTTGGCCTCCGAGCAACAAAGGATTTTGGCTGGTTGCCGTATAGTGTTTAGCAGGGTTTTTCCAGTTGGTGAGGCAAATCCTCACCTGCATCCGCTGTGGCAGACAGCTGAACAGTTTGGTGCGGTGTGCACCAACCAGATCGATGAACAGGTTACCCATGTCGTTGCAAACTCGCTTGGGACTGATAAGGTAGTGTACCGCTCATTTAACTGTGGACTCGGGTCTGATGTGTATTTAGGGATTCATTGATTCAGTTTTTATGTGGAAATTTTGTTGAAATCTCCTTGCAACTGACCTGTTAATGAGATAAGAGTTTGCAGGCAGGCAGCTTGAGGCTAAAATATCATTGGACCGGGGGGATGTATAGATATAACATATATATATATATATGTATATATCTGATTTAACTACTGAACCTATGCGATGTGTTGATGTTTGTAGTTGCCATTGTTTTGAACAGGTGAATTGGGCTCTCTCCACTGGCAGATTCGTGGTCCATCCAGGGTGGTGAGATTCTTGTTCCAAATTTCAAATTCTCGTAGATGTTTAAAACTTGTAATTATATATTTGTTGGGTTTAAACTGTCCGAGTAATGCGCAGGGTGGAAGCATCGGCTCTACTTTACCGGAGGGCAAACGAGCAGGACTTCGCCATTAAACCATAAACAACCCACCCACCAGCAACCTTAACACACCCTTTGCTAAATTAAAAAACAAAAGATTATAATACAAGATGATATAACACGGAGAAGAAATTCAACACGTTGCCTTATATTTGGGTGGTAGTCTTAGGCAAAGCCCAAGATTACGTAGAGAGACACATTAACCCCCAATTTAAAACGCCCTACAACTACAAGAATGTGTGGAAGAACTCTGAAAGAGAGATCATCAAGAAATTATGTGCCTCTCCCCACATTGACTTTCGAGAGTGAGTTTGATTAGATTTGAAATAATCAAGGGTGAGGCCAAGGGAGGGAGGAGAGAGGGGGATTGCAAAGAGAGTGAGAGACGAATGGGTAAAAGGAATTTGGGTAAATTGCGAGTGGTGGGGCGAATTTATACACAACTCAAGGTCGGAAGCTTTTCATTTCTTTTTCTTATGCTTTTGCTTTGAATTTTCGGTTTACGAGAGAGAACACTTGGGATTTTATTCTTGATTTCGTCCTGTCCCGTTCGTTCTTGCCCAAAATTCGTTGGGAAGGGGAAGGGGAAGGGGAAGGGGAAGGGCAAATGCGAATGTGAATGATGTGGCAGATTTGTCGTGTTTTTTGTAGCTACAATGCGAGTCAGCGTCAAAGGAAGGATAAGGTGTTGGAGGATATGTTATGATTTGGTGATTGTGGGGGGATTGAGTGGAATAGAGGAGGAGTATGACAACATCTGAAAAAGGCTTCGGGTCTCACATGATAAATGACATCAGCAATCCTTGCAAATGGACCATTTTTCTTTTTTGTTTCATTTACAAACGAACACTCTTTTCTTTTCCTTAAACAAGAAAAAAAAAATGAAATTAGCATATACCAGATACGAGTTTTTTCTTCTTTTTTTTTTTTTTTTTTCATTTTTT
>NW_019268540.1:112594-119469 GCF_002738365.1 Cucurbita moschata
TTTTTTTTTTTTTTTTTTCATTTTTTGTGTGAAGGATAAGCAAGCTTTGATGACAATTTCATCTTGTTCTTAACAAGCTTTTGTCTTTTTAGAACTTGTTTAGAAGACGAAAGGAAAGCCGGGAATGAATATAAATACAAAATTTGCAACAATAAAGCATTAGCGAGGTTGATTGAGAATTGTGAATGCTTTAAACTATGTTATCAAGCTCCCGGTTTGCATGTAAGCTAAAATTATTAATTTCTTTTCATACAATTAGTGACTCATTCGCACCACAAAGGAGATCGGAAATATAGTTCCGTTGGGGAAGGTGCATGGATTGAGTATCCCGTATCAGCTGAACTCCAAGAAAGTAGGAATTAGTAAAAACAACAATATATGAGGCGGTGGGTAAACGAGCATAGAGCTCCCAGCTGAGTAGACTTGAGCATGTGGCCTTGTTTGAGACCATACATAAAGGGGGTTTATGTTGTTACGTATGAAGCAAGCAAGCTTGTTATTTGATGGGTGAACCGAAGGAGAGTGGGTGGTAGAGCTAAGGAGAGTGGGTGGTAGAGCTAAGGAGAGTGGGTTGAATATTCCAGGCTTGGGATGGGTGATCGTGGTTTGAGGCTGGAAGATGATATTATTTTCCATGTCTGGAATTCAATTAGTGAATGAGGTAGGTTATATTAATTGTAAGATTATATGCGACACATCCTTCACTTTTACGTACTTTTTCAAGCTTAACCCACCAATGCACTTAAAAGGGAAACTACATTACTTCTACTTCACATACCTACTCTTCAAACTTCTCAAAGGGATATTTTCTATATTTATGTTAAACATGGCTTTTAATTAAACTTAATAAAAAAGTTTTTATGCTTCCTTTCAATTTGCTTTAACAACAACTAATTTATGAAAAAAAGGTAGGTACAAATCCTTGGTTATCAGAATCTTTTATTTATTTTAAACACAGGCTACAAACAGTAATTTGCTTATCTAAGAAAATCAATAAAATTATTTTTTTATTTTATATGATAAAGTATTTAGGTTACTATAAAAGTATTATTTTAGTTTTCTTAATCTTCATTATTTATGACGTACTATTATTCAACAACTAGAGACTAATTTTTTTCGCATAACGCATCTCTTAAATATATACGAAAACTAGAATTGAAAAAAAAAAAAAAAAAAAAAAAGAGTATTATTCAACCCCCATAATTTAAAGGTGTTTTCTTTAGTTATCATATTTATTAGTATTAATTTACGAATAAAGAAAAAAAGAAAATCTGCGGCGGCTGTCTTCTTCCTCTTTTCCAAAGCAACATCCCGCATCCAAAAACTGCGTTGCCTCCGTTTCTCTTGCGATTCTTTACTCCCAAATTACGTCAACTCCAAGAACTCCCATTTCTTCTTAGCGTCTCTTAGTATCTATTTGTGCTTCTCTGATCTCGTGCACCAAGCTGCTGCTGCTACTACTGTAGATGGATGTGAAACGGACTGAGAGCCCGATTTATGCTCGCCAATGGAGCAGCGAATCAGGCAGCACTGGCGGCCCCGCATCACCGGCAATGTCGCCGGCGCGCGGCCATCACGTGCGATCCTCCTCCGTTTCTGGAACTTCCAACATTAAGCGCACTCAGAACTTCGCTGCAAAAGCCGCGGCCCAGCGGCTAGCGCAGGTTATGGCTTCTCAGACCGCCGATGACGATGAGGATGATCAGGATGACCTAGGATTTCGTTATGGTGCTCCCCCTCCCATTTCATTGTCCAGGAATGTTAATAATGGGAGCAGACTTGCTGTTCCTACTGGAAAAACCACCAGATCTCCCTCCCCTGGAGTAAGTCAAAATGCATTATGCTCGATTCTGATTGAGTTATAGAGATGAAGCTGTCTACTTTTGTTTTTCTACTTTTTTTTTTTTTTTTTTTTTTTTTTTTTTTTTTTTTTTTTTTTTTTTTTTTGGCTTCCTTGCACATTGCCTTNGCCCTCCGTTTCTGACTGAATTTTGCTAGAATTAGGTATGTCAACGTAAATGGTGATTAAGATCTGTTCTGAGTTACTTTGTATTTGCCTTTTTGGATTTTCATTTCACGAAATTGAGATTCACGGATCATTCCGTTTAAGAATGAATGCATGTTTGCGTTAAATTATCAGGTCATCCTAATAAATGCTCGTTCGGTGTTTCCCATTTGTTCTAGAAATGTAATAGCTTTTTTTTCTCTTTTCTTTAATCTTTTTTTTTTTTTTTTTTTTTTTTTTTTTTAAGAATAAGACCACACTGATTACAGACGATTAATCGAATTTCCTCTTTTCATTTTCTAATTAGTTAACCCGGAACTTTTTAGAGGAAACTCCTTCAGTTCGTTCCACTTCCGCAGGAAGAACATCGATATCTCATATTTCACTGCCAGTGGCTCCACCCAAAACAACACTGAGGACGGCAACTTCTATGCCACCTCTAGATCCGCCTACTAATAAGCAAAGAGAAAAAAGGTAAATCTTTTTGGACTATAACATACATTAGAAATTCAAATTTGTGGTTTGGACCGTATGCATACAATGCAAGTTACTTATCTGGTTTTAACACCGTGTTCTATCTTTTGCAGATCTGACATATGTTCTCTTTTCGGTTTTATATTGTTTGTTTCTGTAAAAATAATTGGTCTTGTAAGATTTGTCTAGTTTCCTCAATATATAGGACAAGGAATGTTGTTTCTTTTTGGTTGTTACTTGAAATCTTCCTTGATAGTTACTGAAACTGTTGACTAGTTTGCTTGTCCTGTTCAAGTCAAGGATTTGTCAATTTGGGTTATGATTAAGAGAAGACGACTGTACTGTTAGAAACTTTAAATATCTGGCTTACCCTTTCATATTGATGGCTGCCACATCTATGGATGTGTATGTAACATACATTTTCCAATATTTTGTCCATTCCTGGTATCAGCTGACGAGAATGGGATAACCCTGTATATAATAATTATTGTAGTATAGAATATAAGATCATGCATCTGATCAAGAAATTGGTGAATTGTTAATGGTATACTGCAGATTCTCATCAGATACGTTGCATTTTAATACTAAAGATTCAGAAGATCGGCAAGAAGCTTCTGCCCTTCGTGATGAAGTACGTCCATCGCATTATTGTTTCATATGTCTGAATCATATAATTGCTGTGTGACTGTAAAGCAGTATGTCCGTTACATTGCCCTTTTTCCAGTCTCCAAGTACTTAAA
The DNA here is from genome assembly GCF_002738365.1 of Cucurbita moschata. Taxonomy (NCBI): domain Eukaryota; kingdom Viridiplantae; phylum Streptophyta; class Magnoliopsida; order Cucurbitales; family Cucurbitaceae; genus Cucurbita; species Cucurbita moschata. The sequence continues at coordinate 115,814 of NW_019268540.1, forward strand.
AGTTGTAAATTCTCTGTTCTGTAGCTTGATATTCTACAAGAGGAGAACGAGAACATTCTTGGGAAGGTGATTTGATTTTTCAATTCTTTCTCTTTCACTGGGTTTGAGCATTTTTTCAAATACCTTTTGTGCTTAAATATGTATTTGGGTATTGTTTACAGCTCAGACTTGAGGAAACGAGATGTAAAGATGCACAGACAAGAGTTAGGGAACTTGAGAAGCAGGTAATGGATAGATCATTACAATATGATTTCCACTAGTTGTGTGTGTAATTTACTTTGTTATGGAAAATCTTTTCTCAGCAGCAATTTGAATATCTAATGCAATTTTGGATCTGTTTAACAGCATCAAGTATAGCAATTCTTAAAGAAAGAAAGCAAATGAGAAAGTTAGTGTAGTCAACAGTTAAGAAAGAAAAGGAAATGAGAAATTGTTAATATACTGTCATGTGGTGACAATATAAAAGGAGTATAAGGATTTGAATACAGATAAGAAGCTTAGAGGATGGTATGCGTAAGAAAATGAGTAAAGCATTGAGGTGTTAAAAGGTGCTAAGATCTGCTGGAGACTTCCACCCAGTTGGTTATCAGAAGTGATAATTTGGTTCATCTCAACTTCATTCAAGAACTGCGTTGCCCCTGGAAATAAACAAGTGCTAAGTTTTAGATAAGTGAATGAACCGAAACGAAAGAACTAAATGGATGAAAGAGGAAAAAAGAACTATGGACTTCTTTGAGGTTCAACAAAGTGTGAGCTTGTGTGAAGTTGCTTTACCTGATAGGTTAGATGTCACAGTCAGCTTGTGAGCATTAGAGCCTTAGCAAAGGTCTTAATGGAAGAAGTTTTCCATGCTGAATTACTTACTTTTGTCTTTACCGTTTGCTTTAATGATCCGATTTTTATCTGAAAGTTTAATTCCACTTTTGTTCCACGGTGACAAATACATGGGACTGATGTGTTTCTAAGTTATCAGGTTGCTGCTCTGGGAGAAGGTGTTTCTTTAGAAGCTAAACTTTTGAGCAGGTCAATGCAAGTTTAACTGAATTTCCTTGGCTTATTTTCTCTCTTGATGTCTGTATGATATAACATCCCATGCTATTAATAATGCAGGAAAGAAGCGGCATTACGTCAGAGAGAGGTATTTACTGCATCGGATGTGTATGACTTATGACCAAGTACCTAGGGAAGCTTAGCTCTAACCATAGAAATATATATACTTTTTTGAACAAGAAACCAAACTTGTCTTTGACAAAAATGAAAAGAGACTATCATCGAAGTATTTATTGCAGTAAGATTGCTAGGACACTGACGTTTTTTTCAAAGCTGCCTTGTTAGATTTTACTGATCAAATGGTTTATGATTGCTAGGAAATTGTTTGAAAAATGATGGAAGGTATTGTAAATATATGACTATTGGTTCCTATGCATGAAACAGCAAAAAAAAAAAGCATTATTTCTGATGGTACTTTCATTTTTACAGGCTGCACTTAAAGAAGCAAAACAATCAAAGGATGGTGGGGATAATGAAATTGAATCCCTTAAATCTGAAGTTCAGGTTATATTCCTTGCATCTTATGGCGTCCATAATATTAAATATAATTATTTTTTACAGATTTAAAATAATGCTACCCATAACCGTTGCCTTTCGTCTCTTATTTCTAACTTGAATTAGAAATCCAAAGAAGAGACTGCGAATGTTGTTCAACAACTCCATGGAGTTGAACATGATGTCAAGGCTCTACGATCTATGACGAAAAGAATGATTTTGACTCAGAAAGAGATGGTTCGTACTTGCTTTACTTGAAGTAGACTTTCATGTCAGTTTGCATTAGAGAATGATTTACATTTCTTATTTCAGGAAGAAGTAGTTCTTAAAAGGTGTTGGCTTGCTCGCTACTGGGGCCTAGCAGCAAAATATGGTAAATCAGAGGACACGCCTCTTTCAACTACTTTGAATTCTACATAGTTTTTTCTTTTTCATATGCTAGTTGAACCTAACCCAAATGCCATGTTGCTCATTTTTTGGCATTATATCATCCCGTTGTTGGTAATATAAATATCCTGAAAATTTTTAATCAGTTGGAAAATTTTCCTTAAACCGCTATCTTGTTTTGAACTATTGTAGAACATCAGCCTCCCTGTATGTGCGAACCTTTTTACTTGTTTTTTCTTTTTGATCTCTATTTGGTGACCGATAGTTCCTTACATCTCATTAATCTTTCTTTTTACCGTATCTATTTTCTTGCTTTTCAGGCATTTGTTTAGATATTGCTGTGACAAAGTACGAACACTGGTCATCATTAGCTCCGCTCCCATTTGAGATTGTCATTTCTGCAGGGCAAAAGGCTAAGGAGGAATTTTCTCAAAAAGGCAAGTTCCTTTTTGGTGATTGCAAGTTATTTATTGATCTTCCTGCCATTGCCCACCCACAACTATTGGCTCACTTTTTTTTTGGTGGGTGCATCATCTAAATCAATATCATGTCATCCCATCCCATAGTGCCATTTACAGCACCAGGAGACCTGGACACTGAGAAAAGGAGCACACTTGTTCCTGATATAAGTGATCTAACTGGAGAAGGAAATATTGAAAGTATGCTATCTGTTGAAATGGGATTGAAAGAACTTGCTTCATTGAAGGTTTCTTTCTAATATACTACTCTCTTTCTCCTTTTTTTTGGGTGGGGGTACCTCGGGGACTTCAATCATCAAAGTATAAGTTTCTGTTTTCTTCTGTTTTCTTTTATTCGCTAAATTATGTTCTTCGATATCGTTTTCATTTTGTCATTGCTATTACTGTTTAAATTAAGTTTAAGCTTGCCTTGTAAAGCAAAGGTGGAGGAGGCGATTGTGCTTGCTTTGGCCCAACAGAGGCGTCCAAATTCTGCACGACAATCTCTGTCAGGTGTGAATTTTTAGTATGGCATTGATTTTAATATTTTATCATACTCTTATAGCTTCTCTAATGCGTAAAATCGATGAGTCTTTTACAATGCTTTAACTAGATTTTTCATTTAGGGGTGTTTGGGGTGATGAGTTGATTTATGAAGTTTGGAGTTATTTAATTTGTGGGTCTGTTTATGGAGTTAAACAATCTGTGTTTGAGGTGTGTTGTTTAGTCTGGACTAAGGAAGTCGGCATTTAGGGTGCAGAATTGTTTAGTCTGGATTTAAACTTTTGGGGTGCTAAGTTATTAACATAGAGTTTTGAAGTCTGTGTATGCTTGCTGTTAGTTTTTTTTCTACATTTTGTAAGACATTTGTTCTAATGACCTAAAATGTGTGTGCATATATATATAGTTAAAAAATTAATTGCATAACAATGTCTGATGTGAGGAAAATCTTTTGGTCTAATCTTAACTTCAACTTCCCTGAATATCTATTCCCTATGCCTTCCAAAAATTTAACATTTTATGGTTAAACTTAGAACCATGTTGTAACTCCATCTTTTATGGATGACTTGTTTATCTATGATTTCAAAGCCTAACGATTATATTTGATTTATTTTCTTGTAATTTTAAAATACCACAAATTTTAACAACATAATATGAATATTTCATCATTGTAATATTCACTAATGAAACACACCTTTAGCATCTTTATAGTTAAGCTTTGCTTTTATTGTAATTCCTTTTTTTTTTTTTTTTTTTTTTTTTTTT
>NW_019268540.1:120166-135282 GCF_002738365.1 Cucurbita moschata
TTTTTTTTTTTTTTTTTTTTTTTTTTTTTTTTTTTTTTTTTTTTTTTTTTTTTTTTTGTATGTGGGATATTGAGTGATTTCAAATTCTAAACGAATTTTAAATGAACTTTGTTATTTATCAATGAAATTGAATGATATTTTTCCTATAATTTTTTCTTTCTCAAAATAGTCATGTTTTGCAAGATTTCTTAGAATTTTGAAGTTACTTAACATCATGTCTATGAAAATATCCATAAAATGTCAATGCCTATGGATAATTCTGAAAAAATTATGAAACAAAAAATTAGGAAAATATATATTTGAATTAATAAATACATATTTTACGCTTTTTAAATGTGTTAAAATACTTATTATTAACATGAGAGAGGGAGATGGAGAGAGAAAAAAAGAAGAGGTTCCTTGACAAATGTGTAGTCTTAAATAGTGAACACTGAAGTTGTTGAACAGTGGACTGTTTGGTGTAAATAAATCAGGGGTAAAAAACTTAGTAGGCCAAACGTGGAGTTGTTTATTTCCTTTATTTTATATTTAGGTATAATTGTTTATTTGTATGAATTAAAAGCTTGCCCCTTCACGAAAAAGCTTTTAGCCTCATCCCTGCTTGGGACCTTATGCCATCTTTAGGTTGACATTGCTAAGTTTTCTGCGCTGAGTTGTCTAATTTGTCTTGTTTGAGTATAAGCTTGCTCCTTGTCACCCCTCCATTTTGAATTCCCCCTCCCCCCCATAAATACTGCTGTTTCTCATCTACTAAAATAAAATGCAGGGTTTTTTTGTTACTTTTGTCTAATTAAACATTCTCAATTTAAATCAATGCCTCTTTCGAGAGTCATAATTGCATGCCAATTCTCATGACAGTTGAACATGAAGACAAATTATTCTCATTGCTCGAGTGCAGGGACTGCTTAATTTTGCATGTGGATCGTTTGAGTGTCTTCAATTTCTATTTCGCACATATCTCATGTCATTTATCAGTTTTTTTTTTTTTTTGGTATCCATAATGCTATTGCAAATGCCACTCAGTCAATTGCAGCCGCAATTTTTTCCCCTTATTTCATGAGCATTCCAGCCATAAATAATTTTAGCTTTCTTAATGTCTATTGATAGATAATCTGATAAGAAACGTGGCTAATCTTATTATCTGAGTGAAACACTTTTTTGATTTTTGATTCTGTACGGTAACATAGAAGAATTATGTTATATCTGATTCCACCATGGTTGCATGAATTACCAACTTTAAAAGACTAATTCTCGCATTTGGTAATATCTTTTGCTGAACACTTTCAACTCATTTTAATGTTGCAGATATCAAATCGCCAGTTGATCCCAAGTTTATGGAGGGTTTTGGTATGTCATTTTTGTTGCCGTTCCGTTGGTTCTCAAATTTAAAAGGGTTAAAACTTGCTAGACTCTCTCATTAGATCGCTCCCGTAAATTTGATAATAGGCTGTCAGGTCTCTAAATACACACACACACAAAAACGTAAAAACATAAAAACATAAGATACTAATATATTACAAAATACTAAAATATTGTAATATTAAACAGATATTAAACAGTAAGTATAGCCTTTGGAGAGGGCTATTTCTCCCAAGTCCCACAATGGACACAACACTAAAATAATCCACACCCTCTAAAGTTCTAACACTTATTTATAATCAAGACATCCCTATCTATTACCACTATGCTCCTTGTTGATATATTACTAATCCCAACATTTTCATACTGGTACTCTCAGATTATCCTATTCTTCAAAGCAACCTTGTCCTCATAGTGTGTTTTAGAAGATACAATCCAAATAAAAAGAAAGAATGGCAACGATCAAAATAATACTCTTTTTTTAATTTTTATTTTGAATACAAAAACGAAGAAAACATTCTTCAGGAAACGAAAATAAGCATTCATTAAAACAAAACCCAGCTGGTTGAAATTCACATTCTGCATTTTGCTATAAATATTGAGTTTTGCAATACTTGTTCACACAAATTTAGGATTTGTATAATGTTTTTGATTAAAAATTGAGGCGGATGCTTTATGCCACTTCGAGGCTTGCACCTCGCTTCAAGAGGAAAAGACTCAAGTATGCATTAAGCCTTTTAAAACATTGATGACACAAATTTATTAGGTATCTGAACACAGAAAAACAAAATATACTAATATATTGCATTATCGAAGACAAACTACAATATAACTATAGCCCTTCGAGAGGGCTCTCACTCCCAAGTCCCACAAGGGATACACCACTAAAATGATAATCATCCTCTAAGGTCCCTAGCAGTTCTATTTATAACCTAGACATCTCTAACTATTTACCACCATTGATATACTACTAATCTCCACACATCTTATTCTAGTATTTTAATGACTGCGTTTCATTTCCATGAGATGCTTATAGACTTTAATACTTTTAATTTTAAGCTTGGTTGTTTAATTTTGATTTATGAAACAATAGTTGAGCTTAAGCTTTCTATATACTCTTCTAATGCCCCAAATTTTAGGAAAATAATTTTTTTTTTAATTGTTGGGAGATTAAATTGAAATCGATAGAATTGAAGTTATTGGAGATCTAATTTGAGTAAATTAGATTTATGAAGATAATCAGTTTTTGGTTTATTTCAGAATTGAGCCCAGAGGAATCTGAAGATGTTCTTTTCAAAGAGGTACTAATTCAGTCTCTTTTGTATAACCTATTTTTCCGTTGCATGACATATAAGTGGTATTTTTGAATGGTTAGAGTCGTTAGACTATGTTGGTTGGTGGTAATATTTTCTCTCTGAAAAATAAATGCCGAGAACTATTTAACGTAAGTTAGTACATTGCTATCCCTGTTAGAATATTCTTTCATAGCAAACCAACGCCCATCATACATTCACGTGGCTGTCACTTGAGAGCAACTCTCTGTGACCATTGTCACGGTCAGAGCACCTTTGTTCACAAGTACTGAGTTCTCTTTCGCAAGCTACTTGATTAACGAGTGGAACTGCCATTAACTTAAGATAGGTTTACGCTGAGCTACCTAACAACAGAATAAAAAGTGGCAAATAATTTCCATATTTTTCTCTTCAATTTCTGTTTGACATGCTTATGTCATAAACGTTCTGATTATACATGTGATACATTCTTGGCATCCAGGCATGGCTTACATATTTTTGGAGAAGAGCCAAAGCTCATGGTATCGAAGAGGATATTGCAAAAGAACGACTTCAATTCTGGATCAGTCGCAGTGCTCACTCTCCTTCATCTCATGATGCAGCTGAAGGTAAGTTTTGATGAGCTCAATGACTTAACTTTGGAATAGATTTATATCATGTTAACTGGAGAATTTTGTTACGTACTGCTGCATAATATCCTATACTTGCTCTCCTTTCATTTTCTTACCTTCCTCTTTTTCTTTTACTGTGTGTGTGTGAACGCCAATTTTCAGTTGAGCAAGGCCTCATAGAGCTTAGGAAGTTGGGGATTGAGCGTAGAATGTGGGAAGCATCACGTAAAGAGAATGCTTGAAGAGCTCGACCCAATGACAGCCTTGGATAATGCATCATTCTGATTCCGAGGACTCGTTTTTCCAATTATGAAATGTTGTGGTCCTTTTCTCCAAGACATGGGAATAGCAGTTGTCTTATCTTTTTGGATGGGGGCTGGGGAGGGGTCTCCTTTTTCATGCTCTATCTATGTTGATGTACCTTCTTTCTCCTAATATAATATATGCATCACATGCACTGAAACCACTGATGGAATTTAGGGAAAAAAAATCACTTCCTGGTTCAAGTATCCAGTACTCATAACTAACCTAGGAAGGAGATGAGGTTAAAAAAGAAACTGATAGCTTTAGCTGGGAAGGGAAGTTGGTGTTCTGGATGCAAAGCTGCTAAAGGAATCATTTCTTTAAGGAAAGTAAGATTTGGATTATGTTGTTGATTAAATATTTCAAGGTAAGAACATTGTTTGTATTTTAAGAATAGTAGCTTTCCTACTTTAGGATCATAAGAATAGTAGCCTTCATACTTTAGGATCATAATTATCCACGTGTAAATGTGATCTTAAATAAAAATCTTAAAATGCATTAAAGCAAAATCATAATTCTAGATTATCCAAGATTCCAAAATTTGTAATTATCCAAGATTCCAAAGTTTGTAATAAACCTTGATTCCAAAATTTGTAACCCTCCGAGAATAAATAAACTTGATTCTTTTTAATATGACATGAATTGCATCTTGTAATAAGTTTTATAACATTTAATTTCATTATAATATACTCCGTTTTCACGATTTCAATCTCTAATGACTACATGGCGATACTTTCTTAGCAAACTCATGGAAGTCTTTGCATGCTCTGAGGTAAAACCAGGATGGGAGATTTACTTGTGCCAAGATGAGCCCTGAAGTTCGACACCATCTCTGACCATTTTCTCTAAGAGTGATAGAACATCCTGCAGTTCGTTACTTCGTGAAGAGTATCCTACCATCAATCCAGTCCAAGCCACCTTGTTTTTTTTTTTCAGTCATCATATCAAAGACGAGCTCAGCTGCTTCTAACCAACCACACTTAACATACATGTTCATGACTGCAGCCTCGAAGGTCTAACATAGAAGGATCATCAAAGAAACTTAAGAGGCTTGGAAAAATGGATTGGTTGGGGAGGATCATCAAAGAAACATAGAAGGTCCACCTGCACCTTTCTGAACTACAAATTTGTTTCGGGGTTTTTGTGCTTACCAAAATCGGGAGAAAGTGCAAGATTGGAAATTTCATCTTATTCTCGTTCTTTTACGGATTTTGGGCCTTGAATTGTTAGGAGTGGACCGGCCCTAAATGATAGCATGGACCTTGCCATAATGCCTGGGTTGCTTTGCCAAAGTTTCAGAAGTTTTTTCTTTTCAGCCTCGGGCATGGCTTATTCCTGGGTTGATTTTCGGGGTCTTTTCCGCTTCAGTTTCTGTGCATTTGGCTGTTGTTCTGTTTGAGCAGGAATAGGATGGAAAGGTTCTTCCGGTTCTTCTCGGTGCGGCAAATCCAAACTCAATGCGACTCTTCCCACTCAATCATGCTTGTTTCAGGGCCTCCTTCCTGGTACTGCCCCATATCCCTCTCTCGCTTCTTCTTCATTTCGTTGAATTCATTCTAGTTTCCCTCGAAATTTTGCAGCGGAAAGACTTCCTTGCTTTTTCAGTTTGCTTTTAATTTGGGTTTGGAGGGAAATGTTACCTTCATCTGCAACCGCCGCAAATTAGAGAATAAACCTCCATATCTCTCGCAGGCATCTCTCTCCTTGTTTCTGTCTCTGTGTGTTGTGGTCATATTGAATAGAATGTTGCATATTTGCTGAAACTTAGAACCCTTTGGACCTAACATCCAGGGAGTTGATCCAGCATCCGAAACCTTTCAGCGCATACAAATGAAGTCGGTGGTCATTCCATTCTTTATCCTAATTAAATGACGATCGTCCTTCACTTGCTTTACTTGAACGTGTGAATTCTCTAATTCTGACTTCAGGTATTTGGAGGACGACGAGGGAATTAACAAGTACTTCTCTGCATTTCACCTGCATCGTACACTTCCCGTGGCAGTTGTTATTGACGATTTTGGAGATTTTTTCGAGGAAAGGTCTTCATATTTTCCCATGTTTTTTATCTTTTCTCTGTGCATTACTATGTATTTCTGTGGGTTTTTATTCCCTTTTTCATTTCACCTTCTATTTGTAAGGCGATGTCAGGAAAAATATGCCAATCCTCGCGGAAGAGACCTAGCAATGGTTAGAACACTAGCACTTTGTCATAATGCCATGAGCCTAGCGAAGTGGGTTTGCATCTCTCAGAACTTCCAATGAATAAATTACTCTCCTAGATGACACCCTCTTCTTTGCTGCTTCTAACTTGAAAGATTTTTCAGTCAGTGTAGGCCTTGCCAGCTTGTGTTGTCTGATACCCACCACGGAGAGTCCCCAAGGTTGATATTCATTTATAAGAGATGGGTTCCAACCATTTTCACCATTAGAGGTTAGTTTAAGCTGACTGACTGCTCAACCCAAATTCAAAGCAGTTGACCCCATTTTTTGTTATTTGTGTATTGCATGGCAATTTCAGAAAATACAAATGATAAGTGGTGCAAAGTGATTGTGTTGGCTTCTTGATGGTGGTTAACTGATATGCCCTTTTGGCCACCTGTAGTGAACTATTTCTGGTTTATGTTGAAGGTGATGGGTCTGGATGGTTCATCCTGAGAAGTATTAACAATTGTGGAAATGAGTGTTGTTTGAGGACTAAAAGTGCAAAATACTCGATTGCTCTTCAGTTCCTGAGTTTGGAGGAAGTTTCTGAAGACATTACAGAATAATGGATTTCCTTGCAGCTTGAGTACTTCATCATTTGTAAGTCTGTAGGTTGACCTATTCTTTTTAGGAATTATACGCTGATATATTAGTATTTGTTTATGAAGAACAATCTTCTGATATTAGTATCATTATTATATAAACTTGGTGTCTGTTCAACTTTTATGATGGGTGGTTAATTGTTGCCTGTATAATCTTACTAATCAATCAAGTTTTTCCATCATCTCAATTTTGAAACAGCATGAAATTCTTTCAGTTTTCCCACTAAACGAGCAAGCAGTTTTGAGTATTGTTTATGGTAGATTATTGCCTTTCAGCTCCCTGTATTTATCTGAGAAGAGATGGTCTTATGTTCTTTCAGAATATCTAACTCTGTTTTCTACTAATCATTTACAAGCACAAGGGAAAGTCAGCAGAAAAGAAAAGAAAAGAAAAGAAAAGAAAACAACTGAAAGTTGACCCTGGGCTCAACCCTTGTTTACAAATCCTGGTTCCCGTTAAGATTTTATAGTAAACCCCTTTTTGATACTCTGGACCACAGAATTCACCACCCCAGATCATCACAAGCCTCCGCTGGAAAGACTCTGCAACAATCGTTAAATCTCAAGAATAATGTATCATATTGCCTATAGATGTTTAAAGTAGTGTTGCTTCACAAGAAATGAGTTGGTGCAAATGGGTTGTTTTGTTGAGATCTTACGTCTTGGGACGGTCATACTGTCGATACTCTCTATCAACACTGCCCCCCCCTTCTTGGCCTCTGGTTTTAGCTTTACTTCCGGATACATTTCAACATCACAAGCTTCCCCTCCAACAGTGTCACAAGCCTCAGCTGGAAAAGCTCTGTAGAAACAGACACAGAAGAGCAGCAAACGAAAAGGGGTATTGAATCAGACATATTGTAGTCAACTGGTGAAGGGTCTTGTCCAACCGCACTTGCCTTTATTTGTAGGGTGGGACGTTGACGTTGAGTTTGAGAAGTGGGGTGCCTTCGTAGGGACCTCATAGGCATTGAGAAGGCCTTTGATTTGGTGGTTGGTGGGAAGAGAGAGCATGATGATGGAGATGCCAAGGAAAGTGGTGAAGAATGGCTCAATCTGCTGCGAAGTTGATGCTTGGATGCTTCTTTAGAGTAGGATTCAGACGTAAAAAAGGTTAAAACACATAAAGATGGCAGATATCTCGCGACTGGATAAGGTTTTGGACCAATTATTTAGAGGAAAAAAGAAAAAACTAGTGGTTCTGAATGCTTGAATGGATGTATTATTCTTAGACTATTAGTATTGTCCCTTTATCTATCACTTTCTTTTTCATTTTTCTCATATCAAGAACATTCTTGAAGCGAATCCGTAGATAAGTTTTTATTCGGTGGTTAATCTTTTTTGTTGAAGAGCTCAAATATCTGAGAATTTTGCGACTATTGGAGCATGAGTGGATCATTTGCCATAATCGGACTGAGCCAACTGCTTCAAAAGCTCTGTAATTGGGTCAGCATCGCAAGTAACTCATCGCTGCAGGGCCTATCCTCGGGCAATTCTGATGCGGACACACCCGCAATTCTCAATGCCAACACCATCTCTTCTTCTTCTTCTTCTTCCACCCCTTCACCTCTCATGCTTTTATCTACAGCTTCTCGCGGCTCCACTGATTCCTCGAGCCACCGTCCTACACTCCCCCCACTGCCACTCCCATCCTCTCGTTTCGACAATGGCCGCTCTCTCGGATCTCTACCAGTTAACAGAATGCTCAGTATCACCCCAAAGCTGAAAATGTCGCTCTTGTCAGAATACCTGTTCAAGATGAATGCCACCAAGCCATGGATTAAGGACGCAATTGTAATCAAGTTTCTTACCTAGAAAAGCAAAGGAGTATAATCATTAATGCAGAGAGAGAAAACGACATTGTAAAAAGTTCAGCTAAATTCAATGTGTTATCAACATCGTAAGCTTTAAATGAACTTTGACGGGTAATGCCTATTTGGGCAATCAATGTGTGTATACATCCAGGGGCATTTCTTTCATTTTCAAAGACCGCAACCACAGAGAATTTCAGGGAAGAGATTTGTTAACCCACAATCTAGGTTCAAACTCTACATCCAACAGCACATTTGCAGGCTTCAAATTGAAGTGAAGGATTCGAGGGTTACATTCAAAGTGAAGAAACTGAAGCCCTCTGGCAATCCCAACAGCACATTTGCAGGCAGCACATTTGCACGCTTCAAATTGAAGTGAAGAATTCGAGGGTTACATTCAAAATGAAGAAACTGAAGCCCTCTGGCAATCCCAACAGCACATTTGCAGGTTTCAAGTTGGAGTGAAGAATTCGAGGGTTACATTCAAAATGAACAAACTGAAGCCCTCTGACAATCCCAACCGCACATTTGCAGGCTTCAAATTGAAGTGAAGAATTCGAGGGTTACATTCAAAATGAAGAAACTGAAGCCCTCTTGCAATCCCAACAGCACATTTGCAGGCTTCAAGTTCAAGTGAAGAATTCGAGGGCTACATTCAAAATGAAGAAACTGAAGCCCTCTGAGAATCCCAACAGCACATTTGAATTCGAGGGTTACATTCAAAATGAAAAGCCCTCTGGCAATCTCAACAGCAATTCGTAGCCGAACTTCCCATCTAAGTTCCAATTTATTCTCTCGCACTTTCCTCATTGCGTCCTCAAGAGACCCAAACAGCAGCTGCCCATTTCGTGGACGTAAGCCCTTAAGCTCATCATATTCCGATGCTTCAAACCCCCGAGCACCGCCATCTGCTGCTGCATTCGCCGCCGTTACTCCGCCCTACCGCATTGAATGGGTTCGAGCTTCTTCACCGCCACTGTATGCCCATTGGCCAGAACAGCCCTGTAGCATTTCCCATTTGAGTTCGAACTCGAACCCAGCCAATGGGTTTCGCTCCGCCGCGCTGCCTGGAGAACATCGGCATCGATTTTTGGGGAAAAAATTAGGGGTCCTTCGAGAAGTGGGGTTCGGTTTAGGTAACCCACAAGGCTGCGGATGAAGCAACTAGAGAGAAAAACGCCAGCGAGTCCGGTGACGACCCCTAAGGCGACGCTGAGAAGAATCCTATGAAACCCGTTTTTGAAATGGGAAGTTTTAGAGAATGGCACGAAATGCTGGCAAGAGCCAACAAGGGCATCGCTTTAGGCGAAAAAGCGAGGAGACCCAAACACGAACAGCAAAGAGAAGAACCCCCATTATGATGAGTACAGAATCCAAAGGACAAATTCAAATTTTGATTCCACATGTGGTTTGTGTCCCTACTAATACAGGACACTACTAGAATTGATCAAATTTACTGAAACCATCTTTTTATCCTTACAACGTGGGGATGACAGCAGCGTAGGCGTAAGGTTTTACTTTTTGATACTTTAGGTTACCAAATATTATTTATTATTAGCACAATGTTAGTTGGGTTTGTTGTCTTATTCTGTGTTGCGTCCACCTTTCCTCTAAACATTGCTTCTTCATTTAAATATCTTATTTCCTAATCTCTTATATCTCAATATTAACAATACGTACTTGAATCCTTTACTAAAAAGCATTCCAAAAAAGAGTGACAACAAATGGAATGAGGCAAATGCGTCTTAGTGAAAATAAAACAATAATAATAAAGATTTACAAATATAGCAGAAAATGAAATGTGGTCGGATATGAACTCTTATCTGTGTATGTGGAAACCTATGTAAATTCTACTCTCCACTAATTTGGCCGTCGTCATAAAAAGGCACCAAAACCTTGTTGCTTATGTACACCATCTACTCATCTGCACTGCCTGCTTCGTATTCTACAGCTTATCCGCGATCCTGCCTAGAGCATCTGCGACCTTGTTCAGAACCGTCACTAACCCATCTGCGTGGTATCTTCGCTGCTCCCGGTCCAGCTGGAAGTTCATGTTTTGAGCTTCAAGTTGGGCACTCAGCAGTTTCCCATTCTTTTCCAGGATGCCAATCAACTCATCCTGCACCATCATACTTTCCTCCTCCCCCTCTTTTGCAATGCGCTTCCGCTTCCGTCCCTCTTGCAAATTCGATCCTATCTCCGGATTTGCTGCTGCTGCTGCTGCTGCTGCTGCTTCTCTCTCATTTGACGTGCCTGTTGCACACCAGATTGGGTTCACAATGAGTTATTATTGTCTCCACTCTTCCCAACAATTTGGGGATTCAGAACACCAACAAAAGAAAAACAGGCATCCGTCTTCATAATGTTGGACTCTGAAGCTTTGCCAGACCCAAATAAACAACACCTCTAACAAGATTTTAATCCAAGTTTTTGAGCCTTCACAGAACGGACACTCAAACTTTGACCACACTTACAGATTACAGCTAAAACATGATTCGCAGAGCCAGCTGAATTTTGAAACTGCGACGCTCGTAATGGAAAGGAGGGGGAGGGGTAAAAACAATAGGATTCACGAACGTACAGACACAAAAGCTTAGTGGGTACCAAAAAAGGGATTCTGACTGAAAGTTTGAAGCGCACAAGATAAAACATATCAAATCAACAATATAAGAAGATAGTGCTTTATTGACTTCATTATTCATCCGGAATTGAGAAGACAAAAAAAGAACTAATCTTTGCAGCTAATGAACATAGGCGTGCAACAGCACCAGAGATTTTTCATTCATCCTCGAAATGAAAGGTTGAACCATCAAACGACCACAATGATTATGAGCAAATACTTGTGTCTGAAGGAAGGGTTTACAACAGAGTCCCAGAATGAATATGTATTCGAATAGTACTTTGAGCTTACCTTGATCAGGACAATCTTGACTAGCAGGTTGGTACAGCTTCTCTGTAAATCAAGGGGAAAGAAATTGAAACTAGAAATAAATGGAGCTTCAAATCTTCTTCGAAGCCGACAGAACATATAAAATGGTTTTTTAAGAAGGGTGGAAGGAGAAAAGAATAACTGCCACATAAAGCTGCAAGAATCTCGAAACAACCAGGAAGATTTATCATTTAATTTTTTGAAACCGGATGTTTTGGAGACCACGCAGGTTGTAGAATGAGAATTAAACAAATAGAGAGAGATTTGAATTTGAGCCTTCTTCTCCAATTACCTGATAAAGGTGCCGGAGCAGGAATTTCCCCGTCGGGCGTCGGGACCGGAGCCTCCTTCCCCGGGACCTCCTTGATGGGGCTCTGGCTGGTTTCGTCCTGCTCGAAATCGGAAAACAAGCCGTCGTCCGCGGCCGCAGTTTTAAAACTATCGAAGACGTGCTCCGGCTCGGCGTCGTCGGAATTTAGGGCTGACGTGAGAGCGGGGACCGGAGGAGGAGCAGGAGCAGGAGCAAGGGCGAGAGCCAGAGCCGGCGACGGCGAAGGTGCCGAGCCGGATTCCAAGATATCATAAACCTCTCTGTCGAAAAACCCTGGCAATTTCCTCTCGCGCCTCAAATCGTTCCTCATGACCCAAAAGGATTCAGAATCATCCCTAATTTGGGACTCCCACTCCTTGATCTTCTTGAAGTCCCCAGCCAAATTGCTCCACCTCTTGCGGCACTGAACCGGACCCCGATTAACCCCATGCCTCTTACAGTAGGAGGAGACAGAGGCCCACTTGGGCTCGAGCTGGGCGGAACCAAAAGCGAGAGTAGCAGCCCGGGCTCCGCGAACCCTGGTCTCAGCAACCTTCTTTCCCTGTATGAGGACGAGAATCTCCTGGCGGGTCCAACGGGGGAGCCTGGGGGTTTTGCTGCCGTTGTCTCCGCCGTCAGATGAGATGGGGCGGGCGTCAAGGCCATTGGTGACGGCGTCGGGAACGGCGTCAACGGGAGTCGGGCCAAGGCTAAGCTGCTGCAAAGCCATATAAATATAAAGAGAGGGGAAAAAAAAAGAAAAAGAAAAAGAAAAATGATAAGAATATTGTTAAGAAGAAGAGCACGTGACTTAATGGAGATTGGAGAATGGTTTTGGGGAGACGTAAACGGGGATGTTTAGGGAGGGGCCGTTACGGCGTTTGGGATTCAGTTTGTCAGATCATCTCTCTCCGTAATACAGAGAGAGAGAGAGAGAGAGGTAGAAAAGGAGAGCAGCAGAAAGAGAAGAAGAAGAAGAAGAATTTGCCCTTAATGGCGTCGTGATCGGGTTCTTATTTCAAAATTGGTTTGGTTTTAGTTTAAAAATTAAAAATATAAATGGTTATTAAGGTTTTCCCAATTAGAATTAATTAAAATTGAATATAGGCTCATGGACTCCGTCTTAATTATGGTATATTAGTTTTGCAAGGGCGGCAGGGGGGAGGAGAGCTCATTCTCTTTCTCTCCCCCATTTGGCCCAATTGGGTGTAAATTCTTGGGAATATTACGCTAATTAGAAGCGTATTAGAACAAAAAGAGAAGGAAAAAGAAAAGGAAAAAGGAAATGGACAAAGGAAATGGACAAAGGAAATGGTCATAAATATTTAACCCTGAAAAAGGAAGTTGAGGAGGGAGGGCATCCTAATCCCTAATCCCTAATCCCTAATCCCTAATCCCACTAACTTTTTATGCCTAATCAACCTCCCTTCCTTCCTTACCCATTAAATCACTTGTCCTAATCTTCCAATATGGCCCCCCCACCCTCCAATAATAATTCTTTTCTTTTTCTTTTTCAATTTCAAAATAATAATGGATGAGGCACCCCACCACTCTCCCTCCCCTACAATCCAACCCCCTTTTTTCTTCGTTTCTCTCTCTATAAAGTCCACCTAAATCAAATTCACCATTGCATCATACATATATTTATATTTCTTAACCCTATGTTTATATTGTAGTTTATATTGTAGTTTAAATTGAAAAAAAGCGTTTTTAGGGCACAAACAAGCATGGATTTGGATATAGTGGAATAATATTGTCGTAATTATAACATTCATAATATTGTCTCCCTTTTCAATTTCAAAATAATAAATGTTGAGATATGTTGAGTGTGAAATTATCGACTGGGTTTGAGTTCACAAGAATCCAATTCGTCTCGTAAATAATAGAAGGACGACTCTCATTAGTTACACATTCAAGTGGCACAAAACAATACTAAGATGTGAGATGTATTATATGGGTTAAAAGTTTTCTATTTATTTATATATTAAATAAAAAATAGTTAATGATTAAGTATAAATAATTAACTTTATTATTATAAAGGGTGGTTGGTTGTAAACAAATTTTTAGCTATATTGACACTCTATCTTCACATTCAACCCTCTATTTGAGCCATCATTTAAGGACCTTAGCAATGTTTTAAGATCATTTCTTTTTTTATTCTGACTTTCACTCTTGTTATTTTGAATACTAAATATTAGACTTTTATTATTATTATTATTATTATTTGTTTCTATCCTTTTTCTATTACAATTTTTTTTTTTAAGGATTTAAAAATTATTCTGCCCATCCAGATTTTTACACAATAGAAGAACATTCCGTTATACCATAAACTTTCGATAAAATAGTAATTTTAATTTATTTTTAAAAAATGTAAATATATTTATTTATTTTTTATTTTTTATTTTAAAGATTTGTTGGAAAAATATCCACCAACATTAATATTTTATCAATATTTTTTATTGAGGTCATCGTAAAACGGCATTTCCATTAACCTTTTAAACCTTTTGTACACTTGGGAAAATATTACTAAATTTTTACTTTAATCACTCAAATATTTAGCTATATACATTAGAGTTTTTGTGTGATGTATAATAAAGATAAACCGAGGAAAAAAAAACATCTATGATAGAAGAACTCGTATCATTATTAAAAAAATTATATTTGATCTAATCATTTTCGTCAATTAATTTATTTTTTAGAACTATCTCTATAAACTTTTTTTTTATTTTTTAACTTAGATGATTGGTTTTAAAATCAACTTAAAAATAAATCTTTATAAGTCATTTTATTAAAAAAAAAAACTATATTAAAAATATTCCATATAATCTTGATTCTATTATAAAAAATATTTCCTAATTTAATTAATAAGATAATTATTTAATTTTATCACACGTAAAATATTAAAATCATAAATGGAAGATTTAAGTATGATTTATAACACATTGTGAAATTTAATGGTTGGCCAAAGAAAATATTAAATTATATCTCCTACCACTTTGTATGTTAAATATTTACCCTATCATTGATTTAATTAAAGCTATAATGTTATTTCTTTGTGCTAATATATGAAAATACACCTAAAAACATGTTAATGTTGTTATGTTATTTAGGAAGAAAAAAAACAATTTATTTTAAATAGATTCTCTAACTCTTTTTTTTATTTATTTTTATTTTAATTTAGATACAAAGGTTATGAACTATTTTTAGAGAGTACATATATACCTATTAAATACAGACGGAAGAGTTTGTAATTTAATTTAGTTTATTAGAAGAAAAAAACAAAACGTTTAAGGCAAGTTGTTTTGTTATTATTATTATTTATCAAAATTTAATTTCAAATTTTCATTTTAAATTATGATTTTCGTTTTTAAAAAATATTATTATAAATATGTAGAAAAGAGAGTGAAGCATATAACAGGTCGTTGTTGACTTAATGAAATTAAAATTTTAATATGGCATCTCAAATTAAAAATTTAGAATGGGGTAATATTTTGGTTCACACTGAATTTAAAATTTTAATAAAATAATGATGGATTGTATTTTGTATGGATTTGAGGAATCAGCAATAAGGATTGTATTTAAATTTGAAAATTGATTTGGAAGGTTAAAAGAATAAAAAAGATTATCCGTTTATTTTGAGTGTAGTTTTTTTTTTTTTTTTTTTTTTTTTTTTTTTTTTTTTTTTTTTTTTTTTTTT
>NW_019268540.1:135720-147699 GCF_002738365.1 Cucurbita moschata
TTTTTTTTTTTTTTTTTTTTTTTTTTTTTTTTTTTTTTTTTTTTTTGTCGTGTAGTGTTTTGGCCTTTTCCGTGATCTGGAGAATTGGGGGATTAGGGTTTGAAATTGCGTCCTAATATCCCATTCCCAACAAACCCTATCTTTCCCGTAAACGCTCCCAATACCTAATTCCCCAAACTCATCAACTTTTACCTATTTTTTTGCAATAATCCAACTAATCCTAATTTTTCTTTTGTTTCTTCTGGCAGTTCATAACAATGGTGTACACCAATTAACACAACGATTTGAAGGGGATTTTGGAAAATGAAGCATTTGAAAATGTTTTAAAGGTATTTTTAGAAGAGTAAAAGAAGGTGCGGTGAATTTGAGTGGTAAAAATAGTGAGAGAGCATAAAAGAAGATATATAAATGGATGGCATTCATTTTATAAAAGAGGGTGTGTGTGTATCATATATGATATATGGAATGGTATCAATTTCCAATTACATAAACACAGCTTTCCTTTTGTCTTAAGCATAACCACACTTTTGCTTTATCTCCTAATCACTCACTTTTTTTTTTTTTTTTAAATTTTTATTTAGTGGCAGACAAGGACTAATATTTGTGTCTATATTTTAACAGTTTCCCTTAAAATCGTTTTTTTTTTACTTTATTTTACTCGATTCTTTTGTATAAAGTTCTCCAAAAAATGGGATGCTTTCAAAAATTATGTTTGGGAATGATGAGTGTTAAGTATGATTTAGTTAGTATAAGCTCCTTTTTTTTTTTTTTTAAATTTAAAAAAAGAATTATGAATAAGTGAATGATATATGTATAGAGAGTCGGAAGAAAGGAGGAGATGGATAGACAAAAAAAAAAGAAAAAGAAAAAAAAAGAAGGTTAATAATGGGAGGGATTTAACGTTGCACGTGAATTACGATGGGCAGTCGGGGGAGCGTCACAAAATGAGAGTTAGGCGAGGCCCGTTCTGGAAGGCCCATTCCGGAAGGCCCATTATGGAAGGCCCATTCCGGAAGGCCCATTCTGGAAGGCCCATTGGGCGGAAACTGTATTCCTGGGTATATAATAATAAGAATAATAAAAAAATAATAAAAAATGATTGGAAGGAAAATAATGAAGAAATAATGGGGGAGAAGTGGGAAAGGGAAAAGGACATGATAATTAGAAAAGGAGAAACAAGAAATGAATGAGTGAGAGTGTATTTTGTGTGTATGTGGTGCAGCACCGCAGGTTTCTTCACTCCTCCCATCCCAACTTAAAACTCCCATTTCTTTTTCTTTTTTCTTTTTTCCGACTTTTTCCCACCTCAATTTTTATCAAACTAAAACTCCCATTTCTAATAATAATAATTACACCCTTTTATTATTATTTTTTTTTTTTGTTTTCAAAGTTGAAAAAAACTTAGAATTTAAATTGGGAGGACGAGAAAAAAAAGAAAAGGAAAAAAGAAAAAAAAAAAGAAAAAAGAAAAAGAGAAAAGGAGAAGAAAAGTTGTTTAAGGTTAAGTAGGGGGGAGAGAGGTGAAAGAGTTAATTGGGAAAGACGTGAGAAAAAGAAATAGAAGGGGAGGAGGAGAAGGGAAGGGGGGGACTTGCGTTTACTGCGACCGCACAAAGAAAACAAAAGAAATCAGAAAAATTGACGGCGTTAAAATCACCTTTTTCACCCCCCACCCAACTTCTTTCTAACCATTTCTTCTTCTTCTTCTTCGTCTTCTTCGTCTTCTTCTTCTTCTTCTTCGTCTTCTTCGTCTTCTTCTTCCCCTTCTCCCCCTTCTCCTTCTCCTTCTCCTTCTCCTTCTCCATCAACAAACAACAAAACCAAAACAGAAACCCAATTCTCTCTCTTTTCTCAGGCGAGGCCTCCCAATCTCGCCAGGGAATTCCCTCAATTCTTCCTCCTCCTGCGCTTCCCCTTCCAGCTCTGGAGGGACATACAGCTTTCGACCCAACCTTCTGCAATGCCTGCCTGCCTCAACCACCGACACGATACTCCATGAACGAGCTTCAACCGCCCAACCTGCAATGCGCCAAATTTGAGGATCGAGCCCTTTCCACCATCTTCCACGCCACACCTGCCTACTACTCCATCATTCCTTCTTCAACCTCCCCCCACTGCACCTGCACCCTTATGCCCTAATCTATTCTATTCTCTTCTCTTCTTTCTCTGCTTTTCCACCTTTTTTTCCCCCTCTTCTCTAAAGGTAAGCTCTGCTGTTTCTACCCCTAATTTACTTCCTCTGCTTTCCCTTTGCGATCTTGCTGCTTCTCGCTTTCACTTCATCCCGCCTTTTCTATTTATCAAACTTCCATCTTTCATTTCAACCTCATCATTGCATTACTCTCGAGATCTCAACCCAACAACGCCTTTTCCTTTCCTTCTCTTCCTCTTTCATTCCCCCATTTCTCTTCTTTTTCTACCTTAACAATTTTTTCTCTATCTCTACATTTTTGTAGGCTCCACCCAACCTTTTCAATTGCTTGCTCCAGGAGCGGCCTTCCAATTTTTGCCGCCCTTTTTATGGACCTTCTTTGACTCATCCTTCTATCTCCTCCGATTTCTTCTTTTTCGGTTCCATCATGCCCTCTGAAGTATTGGACCTCAAGGCTTTATCTTCATCTTCCTTCTTCTCCCACGATTTACGTCATTCAGATGAGGTATACTCCCTTGCCTCCTCTCTACCTTTTTTCTAGCATACCAGATTGCTTCTTCTTGCACTTCATCATACTGCATTTTCCTCGATCTGAATCTCACTGCCTCCTCCATCATTTCTGTTTCCTTCCAATTTCTCTTTTTTTTTTTCTTCCCTTTATTCCAGGGGCAGCTTGGAGTTTGGAAGTCAGCTAGTATGCCAAATCACCGTGGTCAGTACAAATCACTCTTCAACCACTTTTATCTCTTCTTTTTGGTTACTTTTAGTTTCTTCAGTTTTTATCTTTATATTGTGTAGTTCAGGAATTCGGTGACTTTGTATGGTTGAATTCTTGAGTGAAACAATATAATTTTGCTTAATTCATTGACCACTACATATTTCTTGTTCTGTATCTATTATGAGAAATGTAGCATGCTGGGGTTCCAAACAGGTATAAGGGAAAATACAACGATATAGAAATATAATCACGATGGAAGTTAATTCTCGTAATTAGGATCATCAACATGATACTGAATGCATAAAAAAGTGCATTGTTTTGAGGATACTTGTCTGTGATTATCCCACTGTAAAACAGAATCAGATTCTATCGTTTGTTTTAGATGATGTTCGACTGAAATTTTAGTTTTTGGATCCGTTAATTGTCTTCTATTTCCGATATACCAATTTTTATAAGGGAATCTTGCTTTTGTTTTGCATCTAAAATACCTAGTCTTGAGTTTACTTATGATGATTGTTTGATCAGTTGATATCATGATACAATCACTGCCCGATCAATTCTTTTGAGACTTGGTCTTCTCTCTCCTAACCTCCCAAAGTATGATCAGCACGAGGCACATGTCAAATACCTTGTATATTTGGCTTTTTTTTTCTTTTTTTCTTTTTTCTTTTTCCTTTGATAACTTGATCACTCGGTCAACCCACATTGGTTCATAGTGTGGCAACATTACCTCCCTGAGTGTCTATAGTACTGATTGTTGTTAGATTCATGCTTAGTTTGACAAATAATACTAAATATCGTTTTATCCCCTCTGCTCAGCCACCTCAAATGTGCACACAGATGAGAAAGTCATCAATTCTGCAGTCCAGTCAGTTTCAATTCTGCTCTAACCTTCATAACTGGTTTCAGTTTTGCCCTAAACATTTTATTACCTTCAATCTACTAATTCATCTAGGCATTTTGACATGAATTGCTTTTGGAGGGGCTTCTTTTACAAAAAGAAACAAACAAATAAATGGATTGGAGGTGAAATTGAAACTTTCGAAGTATTAAGGGCAAAGTTATAACCAGCTATGTGGATCAAGGGAATTTTATCTAATTCTGGCTATATATTTATGCATTTTATTTTTTCCATATTCTGGGAAATGGAGCTATCTTGAGTTGGTTCTGTTGTGTTGTTAAATAAGCTTCTTATTGAATTGGTGAGAAGGCTTTTCCTCTACTGAAAAGGTATTTATTTCATTCAATGTTTATTGCAACATGTCAGGTGCTTCATCATCTGTGGAAAAACTTTCAATGGGTGATTGCCTGGCAGAGAACTCACTGGAAAATCACGATCCATTTCCTGTGAGAGACCAGAATGCAAGTCTTATCCTGAATAGACATGCTGTTGGAGCTGAAAGAACATCCAATTATTTTGCTCGGAATAATGAAGTCAATATGATGAATTCTCAGTATGAGAGTAGTCTTTTCTCGAGTTCTTTATCAGATATATTTACTAGGAAATGTGAGTCGCTTGATTAATTCTTCACATATTTGTACCTGATGATAATGACAGCCATTGAATTGAAATCTAAATGAACTTGCAAAAAGTTCTAAACATGCTTAATTCTTGGCTCGTTCTACCTTATGAGTTTTAGCCTTACAAGTGTTATCATTTTACATATTTTTATTCGTGCAGTGCGATTTTCTCCCAGCAATGCACTATATGGCCATTCTGTTGATACTGTTGCATCTCACTTTGAGGAGGAGGAGGTTTTTGAGTCACTTGAAGAGTTGGAGGCCCAAACCATTGGGAACCTCCTCCCTGATGACGATGACTTACTTGCTGGGGTAGTAACTGATGGGCTTGATTGTTTGATTGAAACAACTGGCGAGGATGATGCTGAGGACTTGGATTTCTTTAGCAATGTTGGAGGGATGGATTTGGGTGATGATGGCTCATCTGTTGGACAGAAAAATTCTGAATCTTCTGGAGGACTATTTAACAATTTGCTGGGGATGCATAACGGTGCTATGGCTGGAGAGCATCCATTAGGCGAACATCCTTCCAGGACACTGTTTGTGAGAAACATAAATAGCAATGTTGAAGATTCTGAATTGAAGCTCCTTTTTGAGGTGCACATTTTCTTAACTTTCAATGTTGTTTCCATTGTGCATTTCAAAGTTACATCTCGCGCTAATTAATATATCTTACTTTTGATTAAAAATCTGCAGCAATATGGAGACATTCGCACTCTTTATACAACATGCAAACATCGAGGGTTTGTTATGATTTCCTATTATGATATTAGAGCTGCCCGTAATGCAATGAAAGCACTCCAGAATAAACCGTTGAGACGAAGGAAGCTTGACATACATTATTCTATACCGAAGGTTGGTTTCTGTTTAATAGATTTTCTGTCCAGTGTTATCTCATCTTTTTTGAGTTCAACTCATTAGTGGTGGGGAATTGAAATGCTGACCTTTAAAAGAGACGTATGGTGTCATAACTAGTTGAGCTATTATTTTATTTGTTTTTCCAGTTTGGTTAGCTAGCTGCCTTAGAAGAAGTATTGGAATTTTGTGGAGATTTATTCTTACTCTGTAATTCTAACCACATCAAAATATCTGCCTTAAATTCTTTCATGACCTCTTTGCTTCCTCACATCTTTCTCTGTACTACTTTTTCAGGACAATCCATCTGAAAAAGATATTAACCAAGGAACTCTTGTTGTTTTTAACCTTGAGTCTTCTGTTTCAAATGAAGAACTTCGTCAGATATTTGGTGTCTACGGAGAAATCAAGGAGGTGGGTCTGGGATTCAATTTTTATCATTGCATTCCATAATGTGCTCTGAGGAATCTGACATTATTCTTCATAAATTGCAGATTCGTGAAGCTCCCCACAGAAGTCATTATAAATTCATTGAATTTTATGATATCCGAGCTGCAGAGGCTGCTCTTTGTGCATTAAACCTGAGTGATATAGCAGGAAAGCAGATAAAGCTTGAGCCAAGTCATCCTGGTGCTGTGAGACGAAGGTTCAGAAACCTGTGCACTTTTGATGCTTATTCATGCTTAGTTTCAATCCCTTCCTCTTTAAAAATAAAATAGTTTTGACCTCCAACAGATTACAATTAAAAGAAACGAGATGTTAGTGGATGCTAACAGTAAAAAAATTATTTTATTTATCTTTGTGCCACAGTTTGGTGCAACAATTACATCCACAGTTGGAGCGGGAAGATATTGGTCTCTATTTACAACAGGGTAGCCCTCCTGTTAGTTGTAGTGCCGGCTTCTCTGGTATTATAGCCATAAGAAAATCATTCTCGTTACTTGTGAATTCTGAGTATTTTGTTTGTCTCACAAGAGAAAAAATATTGCAGGATTAGTTCCTAGTGGGACTATCAAATCTAGCAGCATGAGTAATGGATCCGTTCTTGGTGTACACTCTATGATACGAGCTCCATCTCGGGAGACCGAGTTGCATCATGGAATATCCTCCAGTGTTCCTAGTAGCTTACCTTCTGTGATGAGATCTGAATCAATTGGCAAGCAATCTGGCTTTATTGACTCTGGTCATTCACCTTCACCACTAAAGCTGGGTATCCGGGCAGCTCCAGCTATTCATCCTCATTCGCTTCCAGAACATCCTGATAGTTTGAACAACAATGTTCACTGCAATTCTCTGAATACGATTGCAGGAAACATCAGTCTACGACCACCCGAAAGAGCTGATAGCAGGCAGCTTGTAAACTTTAATGGTCGCTCTATTGAATTGAATGAAGATGGTAAGTTTAGTTGATTTATTTTACGACCTGTCCTGTAATGATATTGAAAGTCTGCTTTAACTCTTTGATAAGGGGTCTTCACTTACAATGATCAATTGAATTGGTCGGTTCACTATGTAGCTGATTGGAGACAATCAACCATTCATTGTTTTTTTTTTTTTTTTTTTTTTTTCCATTTCTATTGATATCAGCCGGAGAGCTTTTTCTGACCCTTGGTATGTTTTGGGGGGTGCATTGTCTCTTCCTTTGTTCTCAGTCTTGTTTCAGTACTTTTATGATATTAGCATCATCAACCTTATTATTATTTTTCTAAACTATTAAGTACGTTTCCTGTAAGAACTAGAAAAGTGATTGCCTGAGATCTTCACTGGCGAATAGTGTTTGACTGGTTCCAATTCCCATTGTAGGTAGAAGAACCTTTATTTTTAAATGATCGTTACCGACCAGAAGCTATTTCATTTTCTGTAAATATCAATGGTTGACAATTTACTTCCGTCAGGATGAGAGGTTGATTTTTTAAGCTTTCTCATGCTTTCATTTAGCTGGATGTTACTGTTTTTGCAGTTTTTGCATCTGGTGGTAACAGAACTTGCCCCATTCCTGGACCACATTATACATGGGGTAACTCCTACCGGCCCCAGCCGCCAGCTCCTAGTGTTGTTTGGCCAAATTCTCCATCTTATATGAACGGAATTCCTGCTGCCCACACCCCAACCCAAGTCCATGGAGTTCCAAGAGCAGCATCTCATTTGATGCACACAGTTCTGCCCATGAATAATCACCACGTTGGATCAGCTCCAGCTGTTAATCCTTCTATTTGGGATAGACAACATGCTTATGCTGGGGAACTGTCGAAAGCCTCTGGGTTTCATTCAGGTTCTATAGGGAATATGAATCTGCCTAACAATTCACCACAGTCTGTGGAATTTTTCTCTCATATCTTCCCACAAGTTGGTGGAAATTCTGTAGAGCTCCCTATCCCCCAAAGGAATGTAGGACTTCAATCCCATCATCAGCGGTGCATGGTTTTTCCTGGACGAGGCCAAATTCTCCCAATGATGAATTCATTTGACTCTTCCAATGAACGTGGTAGAAGCCGAAGAAATGAAGCAGCCTCTAATCAGGCAGATAAGAAGCAATATGAACTTGACATTGATCGCATATTGAGGGGTGAAGACAATCGTACTACGCTTATGATAAAGAACATTCCTAACAAGTTAGTATTTTTCTCTTTAATTCTCTCTCTTTTTTTTTTTTCTTCCCCCCCTCGTAATCACCCTCTATCTCAGTTTCCAATCAAAATAAGATAGGTACATTGACGTGTTGATTATTGAGTAATATGCTCTTCTTTTGCATGGACGAGTTTACTTGTTATCTTAATTTCCATTCGTAGGTCATTAACTAATTTTTCTTTTCATTTTTTTTCTATTATTTGTTACCTTTTATATGTGTGAATGTTTGGGCCAATCTACGCACCTCGTCTATTCTTGTGAGACAGTTACCTCACTCTACTACATTTGCTTTTCATTTGTGATACTGAGGTTATTATATCTAAAAAGATTAGGACAGTCTTCTCCTGAGTGATGGTGTAGTTACCTTTCCTTCTAGAGAAATGGTAATATTTGTAAATGTGTTATAGGCGCTTCTAGACAACGTCATTTTAATGGAATGCCACTTCATCAGGTAGGTCTGTTATTTTGAGTACGTAAGTGGTGCTAATTAATGCAGGGACGTAATGATGTTAAACTGCAGAATTGATAGTATTATCTGCAATATCCTCTCGTTTCTAATTCATAATGTTCTAATAGTGTCTAATGTCAGTTGTTCGTCCCATCTTGGTTTTGTCAGAAAGCTAGTAATCCATCATGATTGTAACTGCAGATATACATCAAAGATGCTTTTAGCTGCAATTGATGAACGACATCGAGGAACTTATGACTTCATCTATCTGCCTATTGACTTTAAGGCAAGTTTTTCCATGTTCAGTGCCGCAGTAATATTTTCCTTCGTTCTGTCCATGACAATTTTTTTGCTTGTACACCCTATGGTTGGTTGCAGAACAAATGTAACGTGGGATATGCGTTCATTAACATGACTGATCCTAGCCTAATTATTCCATTCTATGAGGTTGGTATGCTACTGAAGCTTGCAGGATATTGAGGTGATAGGTGCTAAGTTTTTATTGACAAACAGTACCATACTTGCAGGCATTTAATGGGAAAAAATGGGAGAAATTCAATAGTGAGAAGGTGGCGTCACTTGCATATGCTCGCATACAGGGAAAAGCTGCCCTTATCGCTCATTTCCAGAATTCAAGTTTAATGAATGAAGATAAGCGATGTCGACCAATCCTTTTCAACACTGATGGCCCCAATGCAGGCGATCAGGTATGAAATAGAATAACATACGAAAATTTTGAAATGGTGGAACAATGGCTGTTTGTTTGCTGAACATGTACTTCTTCTACAGGTTCCGTTTCCAATGGGGGTAAATGTTCGTACTAGGCCTGGAAAAGGC
Source organism: Cucurbita moschata (assembly GCF_002738365.1). NCBI lineage: Eukaryota > Viridiplantae > Streptophyta > Magnoliopsida > Cucurbitales > Cucurbitaceae > Cucurbita > Cucurbita moschata. The sequence continues at coordinate 144,880 of NW_019268540.1, forward strand.
CGAACCAACACCCAGGACGAAAACCCTGATGAAGGTCTATTAATTTCTGGAAATGGTGAGAATTGTTCCAGTGGAGATGCATCTTCTTCATGTGTTGTAAAGGATTTGGAGCAGCCAGTACCATAATTTTTGTGTTCACTAACCTTAGAGGAGGGAGGAGTAACTTAAAACTATATATCCACCAAAGTTGTTTTGACGTAATTTTTATAGTGGCTGAAGGCAGGTAGGGACATTCGCTGCAGTTGGTGACATTAGAGAAGGAATGGTTTAGCTTAGCCAATGCTAAGTGGGTCTCCATCTTCCTCTCCCCACCCCTCTACTCTACGCCCCCCTTCCTCCAAAGGGAAGAAAAAGAACAAAAAAAAAAAAAAAAGACAATAGTTGAAGGAGGGAGCATCTGGAAAAGCCTCCAAATTTTGATTGTGAGAGTGATATATTTATTGTTATTATTATTACTATTATATATTATAAGAGATGGGCATTGAAAAAGGGAAAGAGTTTTCATGTATATGAGTATTTGGTCCTGGAGATATGTTGTCCTGGTTTGACGTGATCTGATGAGGCTTCCTCCCTCTGCTATACCCCACTTTCTTCTTCTTTTTTCTTTTCGTTTTATTTTGGGTTTGACTTGGAAGTTCTTGTAACAGTTGAGATTTGGTAGAGACAGAGGGAGCCCATGTGAAAATTTTTGAAATGAACTAATTATCCAAATTTCCTTTGCTTCTGCGTTTTTAGCCTAACCTAATGATCCTTGAGAGAGCCTGGTTTGTTGTTGTTTGTATAATCAATCAAGTGTTCTGGTTTGGCCTAACCTAAACACACAAATATATATATATATTTTAATTTTTATATTATTATAATTCAAGTACAATAAGCTTATGATTGATTGATTAATAAACTCTGTTCTAAAAGAAGATGACTTTTTGAGTATGAACGCATAATTTCTTTTGGTCTGGCAGAACTTGGACTATGCCTATTCCCTATGCACTTCATTCAAGCAATTATTGGAACTAAATTTTCTGACAACGGATAAGTCATAGTACATTGCCTTTCCCACGCCTCGTTGACAAAGTTGCAATTATTTTTGTTTTTTTTTGTTATATGAACGTCTTCATATTTTTAGAGTTTGTTATGTGTTATATGAACAATGAAGATTAAGTAAAAAATTTAGGGTGCATTCAACCTTAGATTGGTACCGTTTTTGTTTTTGTTTGCTCTCTCTTTCCTAACTTATTCAAGCTAGAAAAGAGATTTAATCTTGAAAAATTAGCTACCAAAGCAACATAGACTTATAGAATTGAATCTCTCAAACTCCATGCGATAGTAATAATGGGACTGGGACGTTAACTGGGAACACACACTACACACTACAGTAGCTACTAAATAAATAGATATTAAACACAAAATTGTATATATTTAGTTTAGTGAGAGAGTGATATTAAAGAAGATGCAGGTGGTATATGTAGGTAGGGAACAACACTATCTATGGTTCACTTTTTCCTTTCACAAATTGAAAGAACATTGAAAAAATAAAGCTCTTCCTTTCCCCATTTGGGTCCATTGCCATTCAACTGATCACCAACCCTTCTAGTTTGGTTCATTGTATATCAAACTAAAAGCTGAAACCAAACAAAAAACACTTCACATGCCCAACCCAACCCACCTCTTTCTTTCCCTTTTCTCTCTCTAAATCTTTACAATATAATATATTCACTGTTCAAAATCAAAACATTGGTTTAACAATAGACGACATTCAAAAGGAACACCATGTACACTTAACCATATTCACTACAATATCATACTCTACTGTCATATCCGTGTGTGTTGAAGCAAAATGAATGCGTTTGGCATTCACAAATTTGATTGTGAAGGTTCGTCTTTACAACAAGCATTCAAGAAGTGTATAACTTTCCCGACACTTTTGATATCTATACCTTCTCGAGGCAACCTCTTTCAAGATATACTATAAGAGATATGACTATAATATATTTTGTGTTGAAACCTTAGAAGATAAAATGACACAAATTGGATGCTTTGAGCGTAGAGATAGCTCGATCTGCTCTGTTGCCTACATGGAGGAACATATCAAAGATTGAGATAACTCCCAAAAGTCGATAGTTCATTATATCTTTCTTATAACGCAAGATCTATCCTATATTTTTTTAATACAAAAAGTTTCATTCCCACAGTGTAACGTTTGAATTCACTTCCTAAAGCTTTCAAAGTTTGGGACTTTGAAACTCTGAAAATAAATGATTTTCAGTTTTGTTGTTAGAAATCAAAACTTAGTCAACATAATAAATAAAAATTGATATGAATTGTTATTTTCAAATGTAAAGACTTTTCTCCCAACCTATACCCTTATCCTTTTAAGAGTTGCAATTCTAAAAAATACATTATCCTTTTACACTTACTTTCATCACATCAGATTCGTAATCCACCGTTAGCAGAGATTGTTCTCTTTACATTCTATTCTCCTCAATTTGTAACACCTCAAGTCTACCGCTACTAGATATAGTCTTTTTTGTGCTTTCCCGTCTAGACTTCTCCTTAAGGTTTTAAAATGCTCCGTTCTCCTCTTCAACCATGCCACGCTTGGTTTGGATCAAAATATTTTGGGTTGAAGATTATTTTTGGGGCTGGGAAATTAATATTAGACGACACGTAATTAGAAAGAGAAAAAGCTTTAGCTTTATTGGTGGCCACTTGTGGGTTGAATGAATGAATGGGATGGATTTTTTTATTTTTATTTTATTTGGTTAAATATATAGAAATAATAATAATGATAATAAGAGTGCAAAGCAAAGGGGGGGGGGGGGT